>NW_019745093.1:513709-514106 GCF_002891405.2 Cryptotermes secundus
CCTTAATGTCAGAGACCGAGATTAACACCCATACAGAACCACAGGCAAAATTATAGTTTTGTATATTCTATATGTTTTTGGACAACAGACGAGAAGACAAAAGGTTCTGGACTGAATGGTAGCAAGCATTACCGGAGTTCAGTTGCCTCTTAATTTCCTACTGAATCAGGTTTCAATCTGTTATCGTTGTTCCCAAATATCTGAAATGTGCCACATTTTCAAAACATCTGTTTCTTGTCTTCATATCAAGATTTTGCCCTGCATTTTGGTGACGAGACAGTAACATATACTTAGTTTTCTCTGTGTTTACTTCTAGACCAACCACTTTACTTGCGTCAATTAAAGTTTGTGTGTTTTTCTTTATGGTATCTACATTATCACCCAGTAGATTCACATC
>NW_019745093.1:514579-579643 GCF_002891405.2 Cryptotermes secundus
CCCTATGTACATTCAATAACTGAGAGAAGTAGTTCCTCCACCTATTCAAAACGTTGTGGGAATCTGCAAGCAGATCACCATTCTCATCCTTCACTAAGTTACTGCTAGGTTGGTAACCCCTCTTAAAGTCATTTATTCCTCTATACAGGTCTCTAATGTTCTTGTTCTTACTGTTCATTGCAAGCTCATCAATTTTGTCTTTTAGATATTCTCTCTTTTTGTTCCTGAAATGCCTGCTGGTTTCACGTCTTATATTGTTCAGATTATCCCCATTTAACTCTTTTGGATCCTGTAACCACTGCAATTTTGCCTGCTTTCTTTGATCTAATAATTTTGAGCATCCTTCATCGAACCATGGCTTATGCTTCTTCGGTTCATAATAACCTATACTCTCTTTGGCAGACATTTTTATGTTCTCTCTAATAGTTTCCCAAGTTTTATTAACATCCACCTATTTGAGATTTCAACACGATACTGCTCTTTACCCTCTACCTCATTTAATTTCTTGAGATTGAACCTCTCCATATGAATGCTGTGTGTTGTTTGTTTGCTCACTGCCAGTCTTTCCCTAACCTTTGCCATCACCCGGTAGTGGTCAGTATCACAATCTGCTGCCCTGAATGATCGGACATCAAATACATTTTGCCGTTTAACAAATTATTATTATGTTTCCAAAATTGTCTCATTTCTGCAGGTTGTTATACCAAAATATATTGATATCACTTCTCTCCCGTACGTGCTGCATCCCCCACCAATCTTTTCCTCCATTATTTGATAATCATAATTTAGGTGAACAGATTATTAAGCACTTGGTGTACTCGGTAGCGTAGTTGGTTGAGGCAATATTCTACAAGCCTGAATGTCGCGGGTTCGATTCGCAGTGAGGTCATTGGAGTTTCCATCCCTCGAGCATCACTATAACCCAGGGGTCCACTCAGCCTCTAACAAATATGAGTACCAGGAATCTCCCTGGGGGTAAAGGGCGGCCTACGCGCAAGGCTGACTACCTCGCCGCCATCTGTGAGTAGATAATGTAGAGAAAATGTGGGAGCCTCGATGTCTCACAACCGTTTGGGCCTCCACGGCCTGTTACAGGGATACCTTTCTGTTCTTAGAAAGCTGTTAATCGTGAAATTTCTCGAGCCCTTCGTCACTTCCTCCCCGTTATGTCGAAATACTGTTCCGCGCCCCCTGTTCACAGCCACCCGCAACTTCTCAATATGTGTTCTTCCCTTAATAAGACATAATGAAAGCCTTATTAAACGAACCGTGAATAAGTTGACAGCCCAGCAGGAAAAGCGGGGCTGCTTACGCACAAGGAGAAGCGCTATCCAGCGGCGCAGGCAGGTGTATCGTCACCGCTGTATGACAAGTGGCGGACTCTGGTGTCGCAGGCAGTGTGAATCTAACATGTTCAATGGATTTAAACCAGAACTGTCAAATCTGGGATAATTCAAAATAATTTTCTCTAAAATTTAATTTTATAAAGTTAGAAAAATTCTAACATAAAAAAAAACAGACACAGAAACACAGAAACTTTAATTGTCGCTAGTAAGGAGGTTGATCTAAAAGCAAATACAGAGAAAACAAAGTATATGTTGCTGTCTCGTCACCAAAATGCATGGTAAAATCATGACATAAAGGTGGGTAACAAATGTTTTGAAAATGTGACACGGTTCAGATATTTGGGAACAACCATAACAGATCGAAACCTGATTCAGTAGGAAATTAAGAGGCGACTGAACTCGGGTAATGCTTGCTACCATTCAGTCCAGAACCTTTTGTCTTCTCGTCTGTTGTCCAGAAACATAAAAATTGGAATATACAAAACTACAATTTTGCCTGTGGTTCTGTATTGGTGTGAAACTTGGTCTCTGACATTAAGGGAGGAACATAGACTGAGGGTGTTGAGGAGAATATTTGGACCAAAGAGAGATGAAGTGACAGGAGGTTGGAGAGAACTGCATAATGAGGAGCTTCATAACTTGTACTCTTCTCCAAGTATAATTAGAATGATCAAGTCAAGGAGGATGAGATGGACAGGGCATGTAGCACGAATGGGGGAGACGAGGAATGCATATAGGATACTTGTGGGAAAGTCAGAAGGAAAGATACCATTAAAGACATAGGTAAGTGGATAATATTAAAATGGATTCGATTCCTCTCTTCGTGTGATGGGATAGTATGTAAAATTAGGCCACCACCGCTTTCTTCCCGATCCTTTCTAATTAATCACTCATCCTGCCGTCGAAGCTGTAAACCTGAATTACTAACAGGTAAAGCTATGCCTGTAACAGGCCATGGAGGCCCATAGGATTGTGAGACGTCGAGGCCCCCACATTTTCTAGACAATCGGCTTTCAAATGGCGGTGAGATTGTCAGCCTTACGCGCCGGCCGCCCTTTACCTCCCAGAAAGATTGCTGGTACTCATTTGTGTTAGAAGCCGAGTCGATCCCAGGACCATAGTGTGCCTAGAAAGATTAGGTCAGTTGAAAAATTCGATGACGTCATGAGTAATCGAACCCGCGACCTTACGGCTTGTAGCGGAGTGCCTCAACCAACTACGCTACCGTGGTACAAAAAAGAGTCTGACTTACAGTGTAGTATGATGCGCCTGAATAAAAGCGGGATTTGTATGTTCTTCCCGGAAGTTAGGCAGGAACTTGGCCTCTTTCGTGTGTCGCTCTTACAGTCACTCTCGGTTTCCCTGAAAGTTGTAGGAAGATTTTAACTGCGAAGCGAAGTGAAGTGAAAAGACGTTACGAAGTTCCTTAGGAACGCTGGAAGCAGGATTAAGTTATCCCGCTGTTTAGTGCCATGTCGTGCTCTGCGGGAGGTGCAGTGTCTAGGAGTTTCATAATAAAATTTGTGCCTAGACGTAGAAGGGGGGGTGGGAGAGAAAACAAAGAACGAAAATAGATGGACTACAAAGAATGTATCATATAAATTAGGGACTATAAAGGAAAGAAAATTTATTACTTCTCTATCCTGAAGACGGAGGCAATAGAGTCCCCCGAAACACTTTTAAATATATATATATATATATATATATATATACATCCCAGAAGACAAAGAATGATGGAAAGGTAGGTTAAATTGGAAGAATTAAAGAGGAAATGCGGATGTGAGTGGAACGAAAGGGAGAAGGGAAAAGAGCATAACTGAAGGGTAGGAATGAGAAGCAAAAGAAAGAAGGAGCAAGATGCACTTCAAGGAAGAGAGATACAGAAATTAATAGGAACCTAAATTTGATGCCGGTAAAGATTCATATTGTATTCTGAGGTATGATACCGTATAGCCTGGTAGGTGGTCACCAATATTTCGGAGGATCGTAGTGCTACCATCTTCAGGATTTAAAATGTAGGCACATGACTTCTCCGAAACGTATGTACCGTCTACGAGACTACACGGGTTCATAACTCCAAAGGCTGATTTTCATATCTCGGCTCGAAAATCGACTATCCTGACGGATATTTTCATGGGTTTTCTTCAGTCTCACCGAATATGTACTGGGATAGTACCTCAATTATGCCATTGTCGTACCCTTCTACGCCATCTGCTCTGACCTGCTGAAAACGTCCTGAAATAAACCGTAAATAGATACAAAATGTATTAATTAATTAAGTCACTTAAATAATTAACTACATAAGAAGTTAATAGTTGCTCAGCTGGTCAAGAATTTTCGAGTGTGGTTTTGAGTCCGAGGGTTCATTACTGTGTTCACGAGAATAGGTCGCTTGTCCCAATTCAGAGCCAGATGAATCCAAACCGCTGTATATCAGCCTACATCATTAATATCCATTATAATTCGTTTCCATCCATCTACACCTAGGTCCTGCAACTGATTTTTTCTCCTGTTTCATGTCAACATTTTACATGTAATTCTATTGCATCTCACACGTGCTACATGAGATGCCCATCCCAGCTGGATTTGATGATCCTAATACTAATTGATGTAGATTATAAATTATTCCTCCTTATGCTATTTCTCCCCAGGATCTGTACTTCACAAACATAAATTTGAATGACAGGTAACAGCGGGTTAGCGTAGCAGTAACCCTCATGTCTCGTGTTCGTGAGTTGCTCGGTTTTGGTCTCAGTCGTGAGACCCATCATCCTGACTGAGGTTCTTCGTGGTTTTCCTCAGTGCCTCCCGACAAATGCCGTCGATTATACCACGATCGCGTCTTTCCAAACACTTTCCAATTCGCCGTTCACTAATCATCCTACCACTCACCGCTGTGATAACCTCAAATGTAACAATAGGTGCCGACCAAGTCGACCCAGTGGAAACACTTGAGGTTTGTACTCGGGTCTTGGTTCGGATCTTGTCCGGGACGCCGGCGCTAACCTCACTGACGCTTTTCATGTTCTTTCCTCAAGTTCCCCTCCAAGCAATTGCCAGGTTAGGATCCCGAGTAGGCCACGACAGTGTCCTTCGAAATTCTTTTACAGTTCATGACTGATCATTCCTCTAGTCGTCTGAGGTTATGTAGTCTCAATACTGTACCCCTGTACACGTAATATGCCATGGAGGCCCGTAGGGCTGTGAGACGTCGAGGCTCCCACATTTTCTAGACAATCGGCCGCCTTTCACCCCCCAGGAAGATTCCTGGTACTCATTTATGTTAGAGGTTGAGTCGACCCCAGAGCCCTAGTGCGGCTGGAAGGATTAGGTCAATTGAAAAATTCAGTTACCTTATTGGGAGTGGAACCCGCGATCTTCCGGCTTGTAGCATACCCCGTCAGTACTGAACAACGTCACTAAATAACTAGCATAGAGAAAATGTGAGCTACGAAATAAATATCTGAGGAAAATAACGAGGAGGTGTGCAGTCCCAGCCCGGCCCCGCATGCGCAAACAGCACGACCGCTGGAGGACCAGAACTGTGGCGAAGCATGACCTACTCAGTCAGCAACAGTCAGCATCCAGCATCAGGGTGTTGGTGCTGCTTGTTGAAGCTAACTGCGTCATGGAATCCCCGATCAATGACGTCACATGAAATTGAGGCAAGACAGAGACAGAACTCTCTAACACGCTGCGGCGCGAGGGTTTGAGGGGGCGGGAGGAGGAGGGGGGTAGAGAAAGTTTAGCCTTTTGAAGTTGTTCCTAACTGGTTGGCTGGTTCATAATCCCCGCGCGCGTGCAAGAATTAAAAATGTCTATAGCGCCAACTTGTGCTCTCTATCCTCAGATTGATAACTAGAGTTACCCAGCGCGAAGGGTGGGGGGAGAGAGGCATACCACCTCGAACTGTCCGATGGTGAGTGAGTTGCAAAGAGTGGAACGAGGCCGCTGAGAAAGCTCGCGGCCAGCGCCGGCCGTGGGTACCTCCAAAGCGGGCGACTGACGACACGAAACTTGGAGACCACAGTATGAAGTTTCTGGTGGAGCCTCGACAGCGGAGGAACAGAATTATTGTGGCTGTAGTGACAATCGTACTTGTCTTCAGCATGTGTGACAGTTTGACAGCAAACCTGCAGCAGCAGCAGCAGGTGGTGGGGACTGAAGCAACGACCGATGTGTCACCAGCGGCAATTGCGTCTTTGTCTTATTATTGTTCGTATGACACATGTCAGTGCAGTGCGGATATGAGAGAACTGACCTGCAGAGGTGTATCATTCACACGGGTACCAACTCCGCTACCAACAACGCTTGTCAAACTGTGAGTAATATGTTTACTGTAGTCTAATTGCCCATTAAGACACAGTGGTTACTATGTGTGCCACGTGCTTGGGCATTAAAGAACCCCGCATTTAGTCCATGTAGTTTATTTATGTGTTCCGTACGATTCTCACAATAAACAGCGATTGTTTTCCTAAACAGCATTAACCGGTTAGGTTTTGTAACAGAGACGTAATGTTTCCTGTGAGGTACAGCCTGGGTTGCTATATATTCTGCCCACACAGTGTATCTGTGTATTCCGTATGTTTTTCACAATAAACAGCGACTGTCTCCCTAAACAGCATTAACGTTTGGGCTTTGTAGCGGAGACTTAATGTGTTTCCTGTGAGGTACGAACTGAATTGCTATATATTCTGCCCACGTAGTGTATCTGTGTATGGTTCTCACAATAAACGGCGACTGTTTCCCTAAACAGCATTAACCGGTTGGGTTCTGTAGCGGAGACTTAATGTGTTTCCTGTGAGGTGCGGACTGAATTGCTGTATAGTATTCTGCCCACACAGTGTATCTGTATGTTCCGTATGGTTCTCACAATAAACAGCGACTGTTTCCCTAAACAGCATTAACCGGTTGGACTTTGTAACGGAGACGTAATGTTTCCTGTGAGGTACGAACTGAACGTTTAAATATGCTGCAAAGTGTTAATACGAACTAATATAAATTTTACTAGTCCGAATTAGACCCTTATTAGTGGTAAATGAACAGTGCCTATATTTGGGCCATTGAAGTTTAAAGTGTTTATGCACATTATGCACAATATTTCTTTCCTGCTGTTTGTTTGTGGGATTTGTTTTGTTCTCAGAACAGCGATTGTTTTCATAACCTTAATTAAATTTTGCAATGGGGATGATGTGATTTCTGTGAGCTAAGAACTCTCTTTTAACACAGCGTGGCCCCATAAAGTGTTAATAGCATTGAGAAGAAGCCAAAGTTTTTGTGTATTTTCTTCGTGTATTTGAAAATAAATGAATGAAATTCATTACGTTGGCACCGAGAACAATTTTTTATGCGTATGTACTTTTGGAAGAGCTGTGCCGAAACAGCTGTTTGCTGTGATCTGCATGTTGAGCGCCTGGATGTAACGGAAATAGTGTTACAGATTGTGAAATTCAGTTTATTAACAGCTGCATAAGAATAATGCAAAATTATGCTGTGGTAAAGAAAATGTTGAATTCGGAACAAAGTAGCCTTCATTTCAAGACTATTTAGGGCCGTAAAGGCGGATGTTTTCAGATCTAACACCACACAGAGTTATGCTGCAGACAACTTTCAGTACGGCTACTAATGTAATTTGATACCAAAATAAAGATAATTAAGTGAAAAGTTATTTTTAATTACTAAACTTCCATATGGGCACTACAGGAGCTAACTCGTTTGTCAAGTTTCACATCTACCATTCACTTATCTCCAGACCTAGAAATACACTGTGTTATATCTTTATTTATAGTTTGAATGTTAGAGTGGCATCTAGTATGTGACACCGTTTAATTTGGTACAACGTTTTCAAGATCTTGGATCAATATCCTGTCTCTGGCTTCAAGATAGAACACTGCCCTTCTATTCTACAGTTGGAGGCAATGTGTTCTTCCGAAAATTGGTAACGATATACCAGACTACACGGCGTCACATCCCAGAAGACAGTAATAATCGTAGTCACCGCCATGAGAACTCAAGACCTTCGTATTTACGCTTTATTAAACGGTTAGGCTATATAGCATAAAATTATATGATCAATTGATAATTAACCCTTTAAAGCCCAGTGGTCACTGTATATACCACGTGCTTTAGCATACTAAAACTGCATTCTGTCCACGCAATGCTCCATATGGTCCTCACAGTAAACAGCGACTAACAGCATTAACCGGTTGGTCTCTGTAGCGGAGACGTAATGTGTTTCCTGTGAGGTAGGACTGAATTGCTATATATTCTGCCCACACAGTGTATCTGTGTGTTCCGTATGGTTCTCACAATAAACAGCGACTCTTTCCCTAAACAGCATTAACCGGTTGGTCGTCATAGTGATGTAATGTGTTTCCTGTGAGGTACGAACTATATTCTTATATAGAAGAAATTCACTCTATAAAGCGTTAATTGGTAAGGATGTTGAAGGAAATAGTCATACCATAATTTGAGGCTTTATCCCGGTGTTCATATGGAGGTGCTGAGGAAAAGTATGATGGGCGTCGATCAGGGTATCCCGCCTCGGACGATATTTAAGACCGTGATGCCCCGAGTAAGTAACGGATGTGGCTCCATTTGACCGCGTCGCTGGGTTTGACGTGTCAGAACGCACGAGACTAACTTGTAAGCAGTTTCATACATGTAAATCTTGTCTTTATAATAAGGTTGCGATGACGCCACATGTGATTATGAAATCGTACACTATCAAATGTTGAGTTCAGGATTACGCTTATATTTGTAGAACACTTCAAACATGGAGCTGCTGGACTTCAGGACCGGAAATGCTTTTCTTAAAGGTATTCGAGTACTGAAGGGCTCAGTGGGTGTAATAAATTCTACTTGACGGGTTTTTCACATTGTGTCAATCTGTATATTATAATATTATTATTCCACTCTTTAAAATGCAATGTAACGGTGAGACGGAAGCTCTGAAATTACACAATTTCGGGTTTCCATGGCAACCGATTACCGAGTGTCAACACGTAGCATGAAAGTAAGTTACGTAGTAGGTCACGTACGATCAAGGAACCCATTGTTTCAGTATATCGTGTCGATTCTGTGAGTATTTGATAATATTTTGATGTGGATATATGAAGCGCAGTATATACAGGAGGCGGATTACGACTATTTGTAATTGCATTTTGTGGCAGATGTGCATTAAACGTCGGGCTCTATGTATTATTTGATAACATGTAGGGCTGTAAAGGGAAGGAAGATTTAATTATATTTCATATTACGGATTTGAAAACGGTTATTACTATTATTGATGCATTTCTGAGACAAACTTCATTAATAAACATTTGTTAAAGCTTAAAAGATACGCTGTAGGCCCGCTTGTCCACAAGCAAATAGATGAGTGAAATATTTTGCTAGAAAATAAATCAGCTAAAGAGTATTGGAAAATGGAGGTTGTTACAGTTCTTGTCGAGAAGTTTCGAAAATAAATTAGCAGTTTATTTTGCAGTAGCATAGCATAGTAATAAAGTGCTGCCTTCCCTCGCCAGGATAGTCAGTCTTGGTTTTGGGACCCGTCGGGACCCATGACCATTTATGTGTTTGGAGGAGAGGAGAGGAGAGGAGAGTATGGTCGTTCAAGCTAGGCTCCACATTTGTTGCGTCAGAGTCAAAGTTATGTTACGATTGACTGTCAGTCCGCCGGTCTGTCTTGGTATCAACCCCCATCTTGGACCCGGGACCAGATTTTGATTACTGCCAGACATTTGCAGATGTGTTATTGATATGGGCCGCCCTCTCTGAAGAGAAGACGGATCTATCGTTTACAAATGCTGCTGCTTCTCGCCAGCGCAGTCATATTTCCCGGCTATGATTTCTAGCGACCAGTTTGCTGAATGAGTTTTAATACAGTTTTTGTGATGGTCGTTATTCTGTCTGCTTCCGACTCGGCCTCATTTAGCTCTGTCATGATCTGCTGAAATATCGTTGCGACTACTGTGAACATGTCGTTCAGAGACGAACCGTTTGCATTAGGAGCCGGAACTGACTGACTTGGTACTTGTTTCTACATAATATATAAGAATTCAGTTCGAACCTCACAGGAAAAACATTACGTCTCCGCTACAGAGCCCAACCGGTTAATGCTGTTTAGGGAAACAGTCTCTGTTTACTGTGAGAACCATACGGAACACACAGATACACTGCGTGGGCAGAATATATAGCAATTCAGTCCGTACCTCACAGGAAACACATTTCGTCTCCGCTACAGAGCCCAACCGGTTAATGCTGTTTAGGGAGACAGTCGCTGTTTATTGTGAGAGCCATACGGAACATACAGATACACTGCGTCGGCAAAATATATAGCAATTTAGTTCGTACCTCACAGGAAACACATTACGTCTCCGCTACAAAGCCCAGCCGGTTAATGCTGCTTAGGGAAGCAGTCTCTGTTTATTGTGAGGACCATATGAAACACATAAATACAGTTGTGAGCAAAATGCATGGTTTAATAATGTTAAGGCGGGTGGTACGTATAATAACCACAGTGCTTCTAAGGGCTGAGAGTGTCGCCTTTTTGTGTATAAGATTATGCAGACTGTAGCACGCAGTGAAGTGTCCGTTTTTCTTGCATCCGCTGTGTGTAATGTTGCAACGTTTCTGTGCAAGTCATACGTACAGAGTCATACAGAGAGCGGGGCTGCTGTGAGAGCTGACAGCGGTAATATAGGCCAGTGCTCGCGGAGGTCTGCCAACAGACTCGCCTTGCTTCAGTAGAGAGTTGCTTGACGCTCCGACAGTGTTCTTACAGTACGGTGAATCAAAATGCACCTCCCCCACCCTGCAGCTTTCTACATTTAATTAGAAGGCAAACTTTGAGACAGCGTATAGACGTTTTTCTTATAATGAACTGGCAGCGAGCTTAACATATCAGATAACACTAAGGTGTTGAGGTGCTCGGTTCAGATCTCGGCTGGGACACTGGCTAATAGTCGTAATGGCTTCCCTTAGTCCCTACAAGGAAATACTGGGATAGTACCCCGATTATGCCGCGACATTTTCTTTCCTAATCCTTTCCATTCAATCTTTCGTCTGTCCTATTCGACGTCATATATTCCGGCTACTGACAGCGTTATTAAATAATCCATCCGTTGATAATTACTAAATCAAATTAATCTATTAATATTATACCAACAAGTTCAAAATGAATGTTTCAGAATTATCACATAATTTCCCTTTGAAGTTACCACATATGTTGTCCAATGAAGGTAAAAGGTAAAGTTGCCCCTATGCTTAACTAATTGAGCATTACGTTATGAAGACGTATGGGGGAGTGCCTGTATAGATCCACATTTTCTTGGCCTTGACACTAGTTGGTGAGTGGCCAGCGTCGTGTCCGAGATTCGAACCGAGCACCTCCAGAATAAATCATTTCCGTTACATCACTCAGCTCGGTTAGAACACGTGGAGCTAAGCCCCTACTTCACCATACGTCTTCACAGTATGGTGCTTAATTAAGGATGAGGAAAACTTTACATTTGACGTTTATAGGAAGACTACAATCTGTAGCGATGGCTGCATTTTGCCTTAAGTCTGTCTCCATTCACAGAAGGAACGCGGTAGGCACATGCGCAAGAGAGGCAGAGAGTACAGGTAGTGGGCGTGGCCGGAGAGATATAAAGCGTGGTCCGTGCTTTTATAAATACAACATTGCACCCGCTACCCCCATATACGAAATATGCGTCTGAGCATGTTGACGTCTCATTATATAGGGTGATTCAAAATAATCTGCTTTGTTTACGCACATCCATATATTTATATAGAAGTTTATTTGCCTGCTTATTTATTGGTCTGAACATCACTTCAGAATTCAGCGGAAAGTCCTGTCATATGTTATATAAGCTTTCCTACTGTTAACTTCACCTGCCTTCTCCCGTATTCCCTTCAGTGCTACATGTCGGATGATACGTCGAGGCCGAAATATAACGACATATCCCACGAAAGATATGCACAAATAGTCAATCGTAAACTGCCTTCTTTATAAAGTATATTGCACTTCGCACTTCACATCAAAATATTATTAGTAGTCACAGAACAGATACTGTAAACTGCTCGGTCGTTCGTGCCCTGCTGCATATCTTACGTTCATATAACGTGCTGACGCTGTACAGTTGCTGTGGTACTGTGGTATAGGTGCTGGACCACTCTTGCCTTCATTATAGTCGCAGTCCTTTGAATGGATTCCTGCAAGTTTTGAACAGTCTTCCAGCCTTACTGTGGATGATGGATTTCTGAAGCTCACGTCGGACCGTTTTTGTGGAAACAGGGTGTTCAAGATTCTGCTGTCCTCTCACCTGTGCTGCAGTAGTTCTGTGATTTCTCGATACAGCCCTTCTCAATGTACGACGATCTCTTTCTGTCAAAGTTGATTTTCGCGCCTTGTCACTTTTCGCTGATGTTGTCTTCCCATGATCCGTGTATGCCGACATAACCTCAGAAACTGTCGCTCTCCATACATCGAATAGCGTTGCAGTGTTTGTCACAGATGCTTCAGCTAAACGCACACCGACGCACTGCTGTCTTTAAAAATCGCTTAAGTCCACCATTTTCATATTCTTTCACACGTACTGTCACTCAATACAATCACTAATGCACTTACACGAGCACTACAGAGTGTAAATAAACGGAAGATCATTCAGTGTTGCCAACTGAAGTTCTTTCAACGTAGCCAACAAAGGAAGTTCTATTCCATCATTTCTTAATGTTTCCATTATTTCGTTCAACCCATGTATATATATATATGTTGACCTTAATACTGACATTGAATGGAAACAATCTGTAAAGGCTCCTTTCGGTTTATCTTGTATATTTGAATTCTGGTGCAGTTTATTTCAATCCGGAATGTAAACGCAGTAAACTGTTAATGAAATGAACTCGAATGCAAAACAATGAAAGTTTTATCGTAGTTGTTAAATTTGCTGTCACGTTTATTTCACTTATGTCTAAAGAAGCTGAAGAAATAAGCCCATTTATCATCCGCGCATCGCTTTATAACCTACATTTCCCTCATAAATGTCACATGGTCCAATTGTCTGCTAGAAAGTCGTAGAAAATTGATTTACATAATGATGCAAATATTTATTCTAGACTTTAAGCTAGTGTAAGAAGGGCTCTCACCCCCAAGGGTTAAGGTTCAACGCTTCCCTCGTACAGAATTATTATTTTCCATTTTAAGCCCAAAATGTATCTGAATAGTGTATAAGAATTCAGTCCGTACCTCATAGGAAACACATTATGTCTCCGCTACAAAGCCCAACCGGTTAATGCTGTTTAGGGAAACAGTCGCTGTTTATTGTGAGAACCATACGGAACACACATTTACACTGTGTGGGCAGAATATATAGCAATGCAGTCCGTACCTCACAGGAAACACATTACGTCTCCGCTACAGAGCCCAACCGGTTAATGCTGTTTAGGGAAACAGTCGCTGTTTATTGTGATAATGGTACGAAATACATAAGTACACTAATTCCATGGACTTATGTTGGCCTTGAGGAGCCACCAGTCGCTCAGCTACTCAAGAAGTTCCCAACATTTTATGGAACCCGAAAGTTCATTACCGTGTTCGCAAGAGCCCTCCACTTAACCCTATCTTGAGCCAGATGAATTCAGTTTATACCGCCCCATCCTGTTTTTCTCAGATCCATTTTGATATTATCCTCCCACGAGCATCTAGGTCTTCCTAGTGGTCTATTTCCTTCTGACTTTCACAACAACAATCTGTATGCATTCCCCTTCTGTCCCATTTACTGCTACGGTGCCAACTACGGTAGCGCAACAAGACAAATAGCGTAAGATTTTCAAAATATAGCGGAAAGCCCGAAAGTTTAAAAACAAAACAAGTAGCCTAAATTTGTGGATTTGCTGTTGGAGACAAATTGTAGCATCAGGCTTTTGGATTTTGTTTACGAGCCCCTATGTCAGAAGAACTAATATGGTAGTGAAATTACCTGGGTCACCCCCTAATGCGTGAGTACTGACTAATGTTACAAAATTGTATACTGTATCTTACTCCCTGTGTTGTTCAGAACTTAGCGACAAAATTAACTGTATCGTAAAGTATACATTAGAGCGGTGAGACGGAAGTACTTATATATATATATATATCTATGTGTGTAAATCCAGAAGCTTTAGATTTCAGAAGAACCCCGGAACTACAAAACGACTTTCAAATGCTTGAAGATATGAAATATTTATTCCAGGCGCGTTGAGCTTCTCACTTCTTATATCTCACTAGTGTGCAAGGATAAACGGTTATGCTAAGCGGATGTGACGCAAAAGATAGAAAGATAGAACACACTAACGGAAACTACAAAACGTCTCACATGCAAAGAAACGTGTTAAGTGGACAGATTTCTGGGCCTTTTATATTTTTAATTAATCTATAGATGTATGGATCCTGTCCAGAAATTAACTTCGTTTCACTTTCGTTTAAAAACAGTGTTTACTAATTTCTCTTCCATATGTCCAAATTTTAGTTTTCACCAAACCCTCATGCGCCTCTTAGTTATATTTTATTGAGATAAATGTAACCCTTTGAAATTGTATGTACAGAATGGCTTGAAAGTCAGTTAAAATAAAACAGTCTCTCGTATTAACGGTAATGTTCAGATTTATACCTGACAGCCAGTAGCACAGTTCCAAAACTGTTAATAAGAAAGAGATATTACGTACTGTTTCTAATACCGGTATTTATTGTTCAAGTGACAAAGTTGGTACAGTTTACCTAGTTTAATGCATTTCCTTAAATTCTACCGTCAAAATCAATGCACTTTGCAACTCGTGTGAGAACATGGCGTGTTCCTCGTCTGTACAGTGTACAGTGAAGTAGCTCTACCTCTGAAACAGTTCGGAATAGGATATATATATATATATACACACACACACACACACACACACACACACACACACACACCTTTATTGCTTAGAATGACCGATACTATGACCTCCCAAAATATTGACCTCTTCTTCTGGAACGCCCTTATAAGATATACATATAAACATTTTGAATAAATCGTTTTATATGAGTATTTGAATTTGTTGTTTGAATTCCGGTAATATGAACAGTTCGAATGTTCGAACACACCATTGCTTGAAAATTCAACGGGGAGTTTCTTCAGTTGTTATGTAAGCTTTCGTACTATGAACTTCCCTTGCCTTCTCCCATATTCCTCTTTAGTCCTGCATGATATCGAATGATGCGTCAAGGCCAACAATTAACGCTATCTTCCACGAATAACAGTCAGAAATAATCGATCGTAAACCGTCTGCACTTGACATAGCCACATCAACATATTGTCATTACTCACACAGCAGGCACGATACTCTGAAACAAAAGACTTACCACTCTTTTATGACCAACTAAATAATTTATGCTCATACAACATAATAAATCAATAATTCATTGCTATGGTAAGCCGAAATTTCGTTATTTTGGAGTCGTCATCCCTCTCTTGCGAAACTTTCGTAATAGCGGCCTGGTGTGCAATATTTGTAAGCATAATCTGCGGCATACATTTTGAAGAGCTTTGCTGTTCATAAGAGAGTAATTTCGTAATTGATTGCGAAAGATAGGTAGTCTAGAAGCTCGTAAAGTGGATAGATTAATCAGACTGCAAATGGGTCAGGTCTGTTCTTTCAGCGGCTCTGGCCAGTCTTTTTCTTTAAATTGAATTGCACTGCCTTTTGTAAGAGGACGCCGTTTTGTCTATTGAACTTCGAGAGACTGAAGCTTGTCCACTCAGTGCAGTGCATCTCACCTCTCAGCTTGTAGCATAACCCTTTGAACTTTGAAAGAGAGAGAGAGATAAGAGAAGGTGGTGTAGAGACGCTGCATTTTACAGGAAAATAAAAGATTTTCCGACTCTGAAGGATTCCAGGTAGAGCCCGCTTGTCCTGGTAGAGGTACATTAGAGAGAGGGTAGAGCGTTGGGAAGTGAAGATCATGAAGTGTTAGGAAGAAGACCTTGCTATGATCAAAGAAAGGAAGTTGAGCCGGGTTTTACTGCGTGTGACGGCTGAAGCTAATGTAGATAATAGTTATAAATTCAGTCCGTACCTCACATAAAACACATTACGTCTCCGCTACAGAGCCCAACCGGTTAATGTTGTTTAGGGAAACAGTCGCTGTTTATTGTGAGAACCATACGGAACACACAGATACACTGTGTGGGCAGAATGCTATATAGCAATTCAGTCCGTACCTCACAGGAAACATTACGTCTCCGTTACAAAGTCCAACCGGTTAATGCTGTTTAGGGAAACAGTCGCCGTTTATTGTGAGAACCATACACAGATACACTACGTGGGCAGAATATATAGCAATTCAGTCCGTACCTCACATAAAACACATTACGTCTCCGCTACAGAGCCCAACCGGTTAATGTTGTTTAGGGAAACAGTCGCTGTTTATTGTGAGAACCATACGGAACACACAGATACACTGTGTGGGCAAATGCAGAGTTCTTCAGTGTTGAAGTACGTACATGGTATTCATAAATACCTCTGTGTTTTGAAGAGTTACCTTAATCTCTGAAGGTTCGTGTCACATCTCGTGACAACAGAGAAAGAAGCAATGAATACCATAAATCTGTGAGTATGATGGCAGTTACGAGACAGCAGTCATTAGTCATGACGAAAAACTGCTAATCAATAAAGCAATTAAATCAGAATCACTTCTTTTACAGATGAGGAATCGGCTATGAATTTTTTACTTTGGCCTGATTTTTTTTAACTTATAGCAAAGCGAATTTAAAATTGCATCCTCACAACAATTTTTCACTTAATATAAGAGATCATGAGTTACGGGGTTATGATATACCGTGTAGTCTGGTATGCCGTCACCAGCTTCTGCAATGCTGCTTTTTTCTTCATTGTAAGCCCAAAAGCGTAAATATGGAAATATATTCATCCATTCCTCCTAGTTGGAGGTGAGTGTTCAGCTCCACGGCCCGGCCGCTTTACCCCCGGAGAAAGAGCCCCCTGTATCCATTAGATAGGAGGTTGAGTGAACCCCAGAGCTGGTCTGGGCGGCACGGAGAAGAGAAAATTCTTGACCCTACCGGGACTTGGACTCCGACCCCTCGATCGTCCAGCCAGTAGCCAGTCGCTATACCGACTGAGCTATCCCGGCTCCTGAGACTAATATCAGAGTATAATAATTACTGTAACCCTGTAGATAGAACCAGAAAGTTTAACCGAAACAGCAAGGTTCTATCGGATTTAAAGAGGTAACATCCCACAAGACACTTTTCATAATCACCTTTACACGTTTATTCTGAAGCTGGAGGTGGCAGGTTAGTCAAGAATCATATTAAATATCTCTTAGACTACTTGATGTCAGATCCCGGAAGAGTAATCCACGTGGTTGTCGCTGTGAGAGCTACAAACCTCACAGAGCGCTCTTTATTGTATAATCCTTGGTTTGCTCCCGTGCACCGTTTCGACGAACCGCTCTGCATGCACATCCTTGTAGTCTGTTAATTTCGTGTCACATTTGTCGCGTCACACGCCGCAGCGGATTTGCGGCACCTGCTGCGAATGATACCTCACGCACTTGTGGTCAATTGATGGCTCCGCTCTGAGCGCTAACGTCCAGCTGAAGTGTAGAATCGAAAGTGTTTATGACCCATAATGTCACAAACGAGAACAGACTGACTTAAACGCTGCAAAAAAATCACTACAGTAGATTCAGTTCATAAAAGAAAGGTAAAGCTATCCGTGGTAGGCGGTCACCAGTGTTTCGGAGGTCAATGCTGCTTTCATCTTCACTGTAGAAGTAAAAGTATTCTGGTGTAAAGACTCGTTGCTATGCAGAGACCTCGAAACAGTGTGGCATATGTAGCGTGCACCGACCTTGCTATGCAGTAGGCTGATAAACAACGTTCCCGTGGCAACGAATACGCACAATAGAGTTACTGTTGGAAACGGTTTTTTTTCTACTTGGCCCATGCAGAATGATTATAAGGAAGACAATTGGGGCGACACATTTATTTGTCAGTTGGTAGGAAATTCTGCACGGGAGGCCGAGAAGATAGGACCTAAGCGCAGGAAGCTGAAAAATATCCCCTGTTAGGAGCCGTAGCCAGGGAACGGCTAATGAGTCACAGCAGACTGGAAAAAGGCCTGTCGGGTACTGTGGTCATTTCTAAAGTGTGGAGATAGCGATACTGCTGTAACTGCTTGTAGTTCCGAGTGGTGTGCATAAGTGGTCAACAAATCCATTCACCAATCCATACCCCGTCTGTACTCATACCTAAATCGTGACACTAGTGCATTGTATCAGTTAGAAAAGGTTACTGTTTTTAGGCTCTGGTCAGCCCGGTAAATATTTGTCGGCCTTTCGGAGGAACCTACTGTTACCATCATCAGAGTAGAATAGTTACATAACCCTAAAGATGAAAGAAACAGTTCCCTACTAAGTTTTTGAGCAATCTACAAGCCCAAATTATGGCCCTGGGGTCGACTCAGACTCTTAACAGAAATGAGTAACAAGAATCTTCCTAGGGGGTAAAGGACGGCCGGCGCGTAAGGCTGACAACCACGCCGCCATCTGTGAGCCGATTGTCTAGAGAAAATGTGGGAGCCTCGACGTCTCACAACCCTATGGGCCACCACGGTCTGTTACAGGGACAGCTTTACATTTGTGGGGTAAACCGTAAAGGAAAGGAAAGCTGTTTGTAAGAGTGAAAGTATGTGGGCGAATGTAGCCGAGGAGGTACTTATCGTTGTGTCTCATTGGTTGTTATCTGTAAGAGTGTGTTTGTCTTTTGAGGACGTGGTAACAGTCTCTGACCCAAAGACGTGAGACCACTTACCTTTTGTTAACCCTATCGAGTACAGTGGTTGTTACACGTATCACATGCCTCTGCGTTTCACCCACAGAGTGTATTTATGTGTTTCGTATGGTTGTCACAATAAAGAGCGTTGTCCCTTCCTACAGACAGCTTTTAACAGATCTGTGTTTGTAATGGACATGAAGTGTTTTCTGTGAGGTACGAACTGCATTTAGAAATATTATTGTCTTGAGTTTTACACTTCAGAGAATTAGCAGTAGTCTAGTGTGTAAAGTTAATATTTTATATTCCAATTTATTAACTTTTAAAACCCATTGGTAGCTATATGTATCATCTGCCTTAACATTAGAGACTCTGGATTTCCCCACATAATTTATGTATGTGTTTCATATAATTCAGGGAATATTTCCTCAAACAAAGTTTATCTCGTAAGATTTTAGGGTTTCACGGCGGTGACTATAAAGAATGCCGTCTTCTGATATGTGGCGCCCTGTAGATCTTATGTGAACCGATTTTTCGGAGGAACATATCGCATCCATCTTCAGGGTAGAAAAATCCGCGAACCAGAAGCCACCTGCTCAAGCTGGTTCCTCGCTCGCTAATTTTTCTACCCTGAAGATGGAGGCGATACGTTCCTCCGAAATGTCGGTTCACACAAGATCTACACGGCGCTACTTCCCAGAAGACGGCATTCTTCAGTGTTAGTCTTCGTAAAGAATGTGCACAGTATGAAGTAGGAACTTAAGCTTCAAAATTATTTTCACGAAATTTATGCTTCAAAGTATTATACAGCTGAGGCCATTGGACCCAACGCATGCCACATCCGTCTTCATCAACACGCGTCAAGTCTGGGGTAGTATGAAGTGGAGGCATTTGTCTGTCCCTTGAGATCGGCCGATGCTGATAAAAATTACTCTGAATAAACAGCTTGTGCGTTAGGAGGGATAGAGTATTGATTGGAATTACGTATGTGGGGGAGAATGCTACCACATGTATTTTGAAAACATAATAACCCCCCTCCCTACACCACTGCACACAGATGTATTGCTCAGGCGGTCTAGTCTGTTCTACAGGGTGTTCAGTTTAAAGCGAAACCCAAGGTACAGCAGTATATGTAAGCTTAAAGGTGACATCAGTATAAAAAGACAAATGATTGGGCTAATGTTTCATTTTCTTCGTTGTTTCGGAGCGCACCACCTGTCAAAACCGTTCGAAGCCTGGCTTGTTGTCAGTCGTGAAGTTGTGAACATTTCGTATATCCTGAAGTTGTGTTATCTGTCCTTGTCAGTGTTCACGCTGCAAAGTTGTTCACGAACAGCACCAAAAGATTTCGTTGCGAGTAACATTTGCGAGTCTGATCATGAATACGCCGTGCTCCCATTTGCGCAGCCTCTGCGCATGTGACAACAGCAGCAGCCTAGCAACCAGGGCGGCATGACTCGAATGTGACGAAGAGAGTTGAGAGTCCAACACGCGAGGGGACTTCTATACCTTAGAGCGTCTCTGTTGTTCGTGTCCCATTTTAAGTGATACACTCTGTATATCGGGGGAATACTGATGCTGTAGTTTAGCACAGAGGTCCCTCCGATATTTCTGTCAGGCTTCGTTGATATGAAGGAAAACGTTTGGCAACCCCTGACTTAAAAGATAAGCTGTTTCTGTGCATAATAAAGTACCGTTTCATGAAGTGATATAGGGTAATGGAGGTACAGTTCCACGCATTTTTTACTTCAACACTAGATGTAGATGAGTGCTCGGCTTCACAGTTTCATCGTTTGCCCCTTGGGCAATGAGCCCACGATATCGATAGAATAGGTGGATGGGCCGGACACAGAAGTTACGAGAAGAAACCCTTGAAAGGAAACAAATGCCATTTAAGAATTTAAAGAAATAGTTACTTATGAGTAGAATATAGTGTTTTTTAGGGCTGAAATTAATTCAGCATTTTTGTTATTAGGGGAACCGTGATAGCTGAGTCGGTATAACGACTATCTACGGGCTGGAGGACCGAGGGGTCGGAGTTCGAGCCCCGGTAGGGCCAAGAATTTTCACTTCTCCAATCGTCCATACCTGCTCTGGGGTTCACCCAACCTCCTATACAATGGGTACCGGTGGCTCTTTCCGAGGGGTTAAAGCGGCCGGGAACGTGAAGCTGACCACTCAAGAAATTGTGGATGTATACATCCACTCCGCCGGTCACGGTAGCCGAGCGGTCTAAGGCATGTGCTGTTTTCGCTCGCTTGGAAACCGGGATCGTGGGTTGGAATCCCACTCAGGGCATGGATGTTTAGTTTGTGTGTGCGCGTTTTTCTGTGTTTATGTACAGGTAGAGGCCTTGCGACGAGCTGATCACCCGCCCAAGGAGTCCTACCGAATGTGTAAGATCTAGAAAAACCGAAGTGAACGGAGAAGTTCATGGAGGTAGGCCTAGGCCCACTGGGGCTGTAGTGCCAAGGAAAAAAACCTGCATCCACTCCCCCATATGTCTTCATGGCTTAGTGCTTAATTAGTAAAGTACAGATACAAATTTACCTGAACTTTTTTGTTGTTAGCCCTTTTCTTGGGGACTGCAGGCAAACGTTTGATGACCCCCGAGGGGCGAGGATGGGTCTCTCATTTTGGGAATAACTTCCGAATACAAGTCTAGAGCGCTTCTGCTAGACGAAACTGTTCGTCCGCTACGGATTCACTTGAAATCATCCGGCATTGAACCCGAGGCTCAGCGGTTGGAGCCAGCTTCTAGTGACTGTTGTTAATGCAATTTATGTTAAAGCGCTGTCGGAGAGCGGAGCGCGATGCCGCAGTGGGACCAGCCTCGGCAGAGCTGGACACTCGCTGCCCCTCGTGGCCCCCGTAATTAACTTAATTACTGAACACTGCCCTCTTCTGTGATGTGACGTCACACGGCCCAGACTTCCACCGCCCTCACAGAGTAATGCAGGCAGTGGTTTAGCAAGAATCAAGCACCAAGCCCTGAAGATGGAGGCAATATGTACCTCCGAAACGTTAGTAAACTTTTATCACGCTACATGGCGTCAGTGCGATGGGAATTCAGCGTCTTTAAATTTGAAATGTTTTCAGGTTTGGGGGGGGGGGGAGAAGGGCCCATTAACGACTCAGCCCAGCATCTAGACTCTATAGCGTTGAATAGTAGGACGGTAGATGAGTGCAGAATAGGAAGGGACTTGGAAGGAAGCTGTCGTTTTCTATTTGAGTACTTACCCATGGAGCTGAGCCCTTCTTGAGGAACCCCCAATTGTGCAGCTACTGAAGAATTTCCCAACATTTTATGGAACCCGAAAGTTCATTACCGTGTTCACAAGAGCCCTCCACTGGTCCCTATCCTCATCCAGATCAATCCAATCCATACAATCCCATCCCATCCTATATCTCTTAAGATCCGTTTTAATATTGTCTACCCACCTATGTCTTGGTCTTCCCAGTGGTCTCTTTCCTTCTGGCTTTCCCACCAATATCCTATATGCATTCCTGTTCTCCATAATTCGTGCTACATGCCTTGCCACCTCGTCCTCCTTGACTTGATAATTCTAATTATACTTGGAGAAGAGTACAAGTTATGAAGCTCCTCATTATGCAGTTTTCTCCAACCTCCTGTCACTTCATCCCTCTTCGGTCCAAATATTCTCAACACCCTGTTCTCATAATAATAATAATAATAATAATAATAATAATACAGGTAGACAGCGTCTTTAAATCGTTAAGTAATCCATAAATATATAAAATAAATTTACGTCCCAGAATTATCACGTAATTTTTTTTTATGTTTAGTTTTTACAGTTGAAAATTGGAGCGAACTTTATGGCAGTGTAGTGATAACTTCCTAGTAGCTTCAGCCAATTTATTTCAATTTTCAGCCGTAAAGATCTCGGGCAGAGCTGTGTTCATGGTGGCAGTTGATTAAATTACGAGTTTCAGCGCAAAGTTTCTGGGTCCACCCTGGAGAACAGACGCCCAGTGGAAGCAAGTGTCTTGGTTCGAGGCTTGCCATAAACCAGAGATACTGTATTATGTCCAGAATGAGGTTTTGTGCTCTTACTTCGTTGACTGTTAATGTTACAACCATCTGAATAGTGACACCGTATAGTCTCGTAGATCTTTAACAACATTTCCGAAGAACCCGCTGACACCATCTTCAGGGTAAATTTATTAATGAGGTTCAGTGCTCTCACCACGATGACTGTTAAGATTATTGTGTTCTGGGATGTGACACCGTGCAGTCTGGTAGGTCAATACCAGCGTTTTTGAGAATCTTAGGACGTCTGTCTTCATGGTAGAGAAAATTCAGTAATGAGGTTAAATATCCTGACGATGTGACGTTATGTACACAGAGATATTTGGTTTTCGGACTTTGTCCGTCCTGGTTTTTAAGATAACTAAGGTCCAGTGATTGAGGCTAGCTCTTTCTAAGGGACCAAACAGAATAGGTGTTTTCCTTCACCTGAGGACGGAAACAGATCCAGTTTCCGAAACGTCGTGTTTTTTTTCTTAGTTATCTTAAAAACCAGGACGATGGATAAAGTCCGAAACCCAATATCTCTGTGTGTTATACACCACCGTCAGAACCCTATAGTAACTACTTAACGTTATGCACTTTGGTAAGTATTGTTTGAGATGTTCCGAAACGAATGCTTCTGTCTTCACGGTTGAAAAGCCATTTACCCTGAAAATGAATGCGTCATGTTCTTTCGAAACATTGGCATTTTTATACCAGACTACACAGCGTCAGTTCCCAGAACACAGTCATCATGATAGATCGAAACGTATTTTCAAAAAAAGGTTAATTCGATTATCGATTCATAAGTGACAGAAAAATAAAATTGTATCTTCACATACGAATATGAAGCACAAAAAGATTTCGCGTTGGGTATTACGAAATTGATGCAGCTCAGAATGACTTGGAAGTTTCTTTGAGTTGTTAGGTATTCTGCCGATCAGACTCTGAGACTGTTTTCCACGCAGTTGATTGAATGTCTGATGCCTCGAAGCAGAGTTAAACAGTATTAAAGGAACGCGGTATGGAATGTTTTAAATTCATCGCGAAACTTAAGGACATCAGCATTGGATTTGTATTATACACTTGTAGCCTTGGCAGGTGGTGTAGTGGGGTCGCATGGGCCCCCCGGGGCGTCATAGAAATGTAATTTGTTAAGGAATACGTAACAACAAGTTCAGTCATGCTGCTTTGATTCAGGCTTGTCACCAGACAAGATGGTCGCCTCAGCTTCGTGTGTAACACAAGCCTTCCCGCAGGGGTGTCAATTCGCGATCAGAAATGAAGTACTCGTTTTGTGTGTTTCAGTTGTAACTAATACGTCAAGACATCAGATTAAAAGTAAGCTTGTGGGATTTTAGGTTTTTGACTTCAGTTACTATGAAGAATTTGTGGTGGACAAAGTGGCGCTGGGGCTGGTTTTCTCCGAGTACTTCGGTTTCTCCTGCCAATTTTCATTCCACCAAATTCTCCATCATCATAATCACCCGGGGCAGGCTACAATAGGCCAATCAGTGGCCGCCGTGCCGAGTGGCCCCAGTTGGACTCCACTCCCCACTAAGGGAATTAAATTAAATTACTATGAAGAATACCGTCTTCTTGGGCGTGACGCCGTGTAGTCCGGTAGAATTTCACCGATATTTTGAAAGAATGAAGCGCTTCCATTTTCAGGGTCAACGCGCGTGGCCAATGCATTACCTGTCAGCCAGTGCTGTTTCGAGGCGGAAAATTACGAGGGCTGATTGGAAGGATCATTAAATTTCGGGCAGACTGTATTATGTAACAGTTTAATGCTATAAAACAAGTTCGTCTTTTGCCTGTGATGTCCATATCGACAGGCCCACACAAAGAGGATTGTTAATTTAAGTAGCTCCACGGAGATGATTCTTTCTGGAAAAGCTAATTATCCCTAATCTTGTCAAGGAATTTCGGCCTCTTATGAAGCCAGAATATTCATTAATTGAATTAGAAAATCCCACCGCTGGACCCTGATTAATCCAGTCGACATTGTGACACCATATTTAAGTTACATTTTAATATTATTCTCGCACGAGGGAGAAGAAACCTGCAGATGAGTTTAATAATGTTGTACTCTTTATGAGTCATTGTTGCTACGAAACAGTCATGGAGTATGCATTTAGCACGCATGGGAGGTAGAAAATAATTCATATACGTTCTTGATAGGAAATCCTGAAACACAAAGACCACATGGAAGACCTAGACATACATTAGGAGATGATATTAAAATGTATCTGAAAGAATAAGATGGTTCGGTTTGTACTGGATTCATCTAGCTAGGGACCAGCGGTGTGCGGTTGTGAAGATGGCAGTGAACTTTCGGGATCCATTGAATCCTGGGAGTTTCTTGTGTGGCTGCACATCTGTTGACTTCTGAAGAAGTGTTACTCCATTGAAGATAGTTGTGTTTATTTTACGAAAGTACCTTTAGTTTCACATAAAAATAAATTAAGAAGTGATGGTGGAGGAAAACATTTCTTTGCCAGAACAGTGCCTCTTTACATACTTCGGTTGCTTGCTGCTGTGTTGCATTAACGACTCAGTGAAGTGTCTTTTAGGAGTTGTTTTGATATCCTTCTATTTATTTTAAAAAATTAATGTTCCATATTTTCAGTCTTCTGATATTGAATGAGTCTTTTTTTTTTTGAATAAGTGGTCTCTGTTCTTTTTAATGTGGTCGGTGATGGAAGGTTTTGTGTATTTCTCAGGCCCTGCGTAGAGGAGAGAAACTCTACATCATTCGTTATACAAAAATGACTTTGAAACTTAACTGAGAGACCACCCATCGTGTGGGTTTGTTAAGTGGAATTTTCTGTGAACGAATTTGGACCAGCTCACGTTTTTCCTCTGTATTGTGCTACTCGCGTGATTGTTCTCTGCTGGCATCCCTTTATTGTACGTTAACAAAACAGGCACAAAAGTTAACGAATAAAAAACAAACAAACAAAACGAAAATATGCGTTAACTACGTCACAGCGGCTTGCCAAAACGAAAATTCCGTTCCACCTGACTGCCACTTCGCAATTTGTGTCCCAAATATCTGTCAGGGTGCGTCAGAATCAAATGGTGACGTAGCTCATTACGCAATCAACAGGAAATTACATGCTGAAGGTATGACGTATTATATCCACACAAAGTTTAGTGACCGAATAATGAATAGCCGATCACGGTGGCCGCACCGTCTAAGACATGAACCGTCTTTGTCCGCTCAAACACTGAGATTGTAGGTTCGAATCCCACTTGAGGCATCGATGTCCGTGTGCGTTTGTATTATGTGTGTAGGTAGCGGCCTTTTGACGGGCTGATCCCCCGTCCAAGGAATCCTACCGACTCTGTAAACAGTTCAAGAAACTGAAAAAGCGGCAATGTCCTAACAAAGGGCTGTAGAGCCATGGATGGCTGGAATAATTGTGTGCGTCCTACAAAAGAGAATCCTATGAATTATTGATGAGTTCTCTCTTATGGGATATAACGATGTTTACTCCGTCTAAAATCAACCGGCGTTTCGGAGGAACGTGCCTCTGTCTTCAGGACCGAAAAGTAAGCCAAGCAAGAAAGCAGCGTGGATCAGACAGCGAGGAAACGGATGGTTTCTATTGCCAGGTTTACGGGACTTTTAATGTCGCTCCCAGTAGCTCAGACCATGTACTCTCAAACTGTAAGACCATTAGTGAATACTGAATGGGAAGGGATGTGGAAGGAAGCGTCGTGGACTAATTACGATACAGTCCAGAAAATACTGGGAAACGTCGTTAGACACGTCAGTCAGGACTGAATGTGTTCGCGTTCAGATTTGAAGCCGGGATCGCGGGAATAAGAAGTGGTATTGCTGACCATTCGACCGCGATATTCTGTGCTTGTTTCTTGTTTTATTCGGTCAGCTATGGCTCCTGCGCAGTGACGTCACTGGGCCGGACTGAATCTGTTGTGTTCTTTTGTGGGGCTGTTTCAGGACGCTGTTAGTGGGTGAATTATACAGGGTGTTCCAGGAGGAAAGGTTAATATTCTGGCAGGTCATAGTGTCGGTCATTCTAAGCAAATAGTGTACATGTACGTGTGTCCTATTCCGAACGGTTTCCGAGACAGAGCTATTTCACTGCACAGTTCCAAAACTCTTGATAAGAAAGAGATATTACGTGCTGTTTCTAATACCGGTATTTATTGTTCAAGTGACAAGGCGGTACGGTTTACCTAGTATAACTTTGCAACTCGTGTGAGGACATGGCGTGTTGCTCGTCTGTACAGTGTACAGTGAAACAGATGTATCTCGGAAACCGTTCGGGATAGGACACATGTACATATACACTGTTTTGCTTAGAATGGCCGATACGATGACCTCCCAGAATATTGAGCTCTCCTCTTAGGACACCCAGGGAGCCGGGATAGGATAGTCGGTATAGCGACTGGCTACGGGCTGGGCGACCCGGGAGGTCGGAGTTCGAGTCCCGGTAGGCTCAAGAATTTTCCCTTTTCCACGGCGTCCAGACCGGCTCTGGGGCCTACCCATCGTCATATCCAATGAGTACCGGGAGCTCTTTCCCTGGAGTTAAAGTGGCAGGGGCGTGAAGCAGACCACTCACCTCCAACTAGTGCCGAGGTCAGGAAAATGTTGATCTATACATCCACTCCCCTGTACGCCTTCATGACGTAGTGCTTAATTATTTAAACACAGGGACAATTTTACCTTCTGGGACACCCTGTGTAGTCTCAGTTGCTGATGGCGTCGCAGAGTAGCCCCCAGATAAAGACACGTCAGTAAACCTGTACTGAACTGCAGGCGCCATATCCCAGAAATTATTTTCAAAGTCTCTATACAGGTCTACGTATCGTGGCCTGGGACACTCTGTATAGCTTCGAATGGTAGGGTGAATTACAAACTGGAAATGAGTTCGAAGGAAGCGGTTGTGGCTTTATCTATATGTTACCCAGAAATCTGCCTGCTAGGGGCTGAGGAGAACCGCGAAACGAAGTGAACATGTGCAGCACTTTGCCGCTAGATGACCCTGCCCGGCGAGGCAGTGTTGCAGGAGCAGGTGGACAGCGTTCGCGTATCCCCGGGGTGCAGACAGCCAATTACACTGTGGGGTAAATTAATTCCATCAGCCTCCCACGAAGTGAATCTGCCCCCGCTTTAGAGCACAGCTAATCCCAGTGCCCATTGATTACTACTGCACTGGCTAGCACGTTCCACTGAATGGTTTTACAGACTAGGCAAAAGGAATATACTACCGAAGTGTCGGGGGTTTGATTTCCGACAGGGGCAACGGATTCCTCTACACAGCATCCAAATCGACTCTCTGACTTACCCACCTCCTGTTCATTCCTTACCGGGGACGATTTCCACGAAGGTAAAGCGGCCGCAGTGTAAAGCTTACCGCTCACTTCTATCTAATTCCGAGAAGAAGTTCTTGGAAGAATAAATCGTCAGTTTTCCTTTGATACTCCATGGAACGCATCATTGCGTTTCAAGGACAAACGCGACTGGAGTCTGCGCAGTGTGTAAATGCGTTTCAAGGACAAACGCGACTGGAGTCTGCGCAGTGTGTAAACGTACTTCCAGTTTTTAAATCCTAGACGGTTTGGTCGGTTTGCTTTAATGTGGAGAATTTTATACACAGAGAGCACAGAAGTGATGGACATTGGATAGAACTCGAAGTAGTGTCTCTCTGATTCTGCGCAGAGGAGGCCTGTATGCAATTTTCCATTCTATAATCTCTCACAATTTAAAGGATTGTGTCTCTGTTTCCCTTCGGTGGATTGTCTTTTCTGCTTTGGCAGGAAACGAACCGCGTGGTGACCAGAAAATGTCCCTGTGAGAACCGAGAGAGAGCCTCACGCCCCTGATTGTTCTTCCAACTGGGAGATCATGAATGACCGTAGCAGAAATTTCATCTAGAGACAGTAATTACAGAGTCTGCTTGAGCTGTGGGGGCGCCGTGATGTTTTGCACTGACAATCACAGAGTGTTCAGTCACGTATGTAACGTGGTCAGGCCGTGGACTGCTGGGAATGCAGACGGGATGTGAACGTATGTAGTTCGGTAAAATTTCACCTACATTTCGGAGAAATATATTGACTATCTTCATGACTGAAGAATAAGACAAACATGTAAATTAGTAAGATCCATCCTCCACGCAGAGTTTTTTTTTTTTTTTTTGGCTGATTACTTCTCTTGACCACATCTTCGGCCCTGAAGAGAGAGATCGCTAATGTTCTTCCGAAACGTCGTGTTCTCTCCGAACTACACGCCTTTACAACCCAACTTTCGATGTTGGCATATAAATACATTATTACTATCCTTAACACGGACGGTGCGATGTGTTCATGTCAGCAGACGGACGCCAGCCCGCATTAATCAGTGAGCTGGTTACCTCATTAATTCGATCCATTCATCGTGTTGGAACATATAACTTCTGATTTATATGAATTGAACTTGTGTGGAGACTAAAAGGGTTAATCTGCTAGACTGATGCTTTTGGGAACTCCATCCAGTTGACATATTGTAGGAAACTGAGCCCGTAACTGAGGGTTAGGGGTGAGGAGGAGGAAGGGGCTTATAGCCGGAGTGTTTTGCCAGGTCTCGTACATATGTCAGAACATTTTTATTAATAACAGGGAGAGAAGGGGGGAAGAGAAATTAGTTGATGTCAGCAAATTGAATTTCAGTGCGTATATAAAACAGTTACAGCGGAAGCAATGTTGGCCAAAAGCATTCGAAGTAACCATAAGATATCTGGGTTAAAAGTGCGTCAGGACGTATGGTTTACCTAAACAAACATAATGTTAGCAAACATGTTTTAATGATATTTTTTCCAATTTTCTGGCCTCTCCACCTTTTCTGCCCCTGTTCATAGGAAGCCTGCAAATGTTTCTAAGCTTCTGTGTAACTTCCGTCACAAATTATATAATATATTCCCTCTGAGCAGTGTTTGTTTTTGTTTGGGCCCATGTATTTCAGTGGAAATGAGTCAAACCTAAATTCATAAACCTCCCATAAGACCTGAGCCATATTTAGTTAAAAAAAATGAAAGACGCACAACGTCTTTTACTGTTCTGATTATGTTCTAGTATACAAACACTATAAAGCACAGTGGTAACTATATGTACCGCTTGGTTTAACTTAAAAAACTGTACATTTTGCCAACACAGTGTATTTATATGTCTCGTAAGAGTCTTACAGTTTTTCTTAGTTATATATATAAGAATTTCTTTCAGCGGGAGCACATTTTTTCCATGGGAGGGGTGGGGGTTCCAGAAAATTTGTTTATAAACTTCCGTTTAAACATTTTTTATTGAGAGCGGTGAAGTATTTGGGATAGAACCATTTTTTTAAAAGTGATTTTAACTTTTAGTATTAATATTTAGTATATTATCTTCATCCTAATTTAATTCCCCCTCCCCCCCCAAAAAATCTAAGGGGGACAAATACCTCGCCTGACCTCTCCCCAATTCCGGTTCCAAAGTATTTTTCCTAAACAATATAATGTATCGGCGTTTGTTACGGAGACGCAGTATGAAAATTGTCATCTTCAGGGAAGTAACGCTATGTGGCCTTGTAGATTTTCATGAACGTTTCGGAGGATGATACTGCCTCCATCTTCAGGGTGGAACACTGAACCATGCCTCTAGCCAATAAAAAGCATTCGGTAAGCAAAGTGTTGCATTCCAAAAGATCCAACTCTTCATAATGACCGCTGTGATAATCTTACTTACTTACTAGGCCACGCCATAGCTCAAGCTGTTAGTCGCTGGCTTTCCACCGCGGCGGCCCGGGTTCCATCCCGAGTCTGGTCAAGTGGGATTTGTGGTGGACAAAGTGGCGCTGGGGCAGGTTTTCTCCGAGGACTTTGGTTTCCCCTGCCAATCTTCATTCCACCAGTTGCTCCACAATCACCCTCACCTATCATCTGGGGCTGGTACAATAGGCCAGAAGTGGCCGCTGTACAAGGGACTTAGTCCCACCCCACTAGCAATAATAAAAAAGAAGATACTTACTTGCGGAGCTGAGCCCTTCTTGAGGAGAAGCCAAATCTGCAGCTACTCAAGAATTTCCCAGCATTTTATGGAACCCGAAGGTTCATTACCGTGCTCACAGGAGCCCTCCACTGGTCCTTGTCCTGAGCCAGATCAATCCAGTACATACCATCCCATCCTATCTCTCTAAGATCCAGTTTAACATTGTCCATCCACCTACGCAGCGTTCTTCCCAGTGGTCTCTTTCCTTCTGGCTTTCCCACCAATATCCTATATGCATTTCTCTTCTCCCCCATTCGTGCTACATGCCCTGCCCACGTGTGTTAGGAACTGACCTAACACTTTAACTTCTCCGCTTCCCAGAGCTTTACCCTCTCTGAAAGGTTCATGTACCAGAAGGACTAGCGGGCACTGCACGGGAACCTTGAAAGTAGGAAAGCCTCTGGCCTTCCCTTAAAGTGCAGTGTGTAAAACCCCCTCCATTTTCTCACCTCTTCCCCTCTCTTTCGCATTCATCCGCTGTTTTCAAAGTTCCGAATTGAAGACCAAAAAATTACATTTGACCTTGGCGTTTTCTAACCATACACGTGGCCAGAAACCGGCTAAATACAGCAGGCGTCTCCCGGTAGCCTAGCAACCAGACATTTACAGGAGAATGGTTCGCTCAGAGCCTCGGCATGCAAAGTCTGCCTTAACGACTGCAGTAACGCGCAGAGGGGCCACCGCTTTCCTCTTCTGCCTTCTCCTCTTCCGCTTTTCGTCTTTCTTTCTTATTACCCGGTCATTTATTCTTGTCTTCCTGTTTCTCATTGGCCATTTTTTTATTTCTTCATTTCTCGCTTGTATAATTGTATTCTTGCGGTCTGAATAATTAAAGAAAAAGTCGATTGGGAAATCTGGATAGAGAATAAAATTAGAAAGTATCGTAAAGGTAAAGAATGTAGTGGTGTGAACTGGATTAATCTGGCTTAGGATAGGGACCATTGTCAGGCTCCTATGAATACGGTAATAAACCTTCGGATTCTATAAAATAATTGTAATTTGAAGAATGCCGTCTTCTGGGATGTGGCCCTATGTAGATCTTGTGTGAACTGACGTTTCGGAGGAACGTCGGTTCACACAAGCTCTACACGGCGCCACATCCCAGAAGACGGCATTCTTCATAATCACCGCTGTGAAAACCTCAAATCTTACCTAATTGTAATTTCTTGACCAGCTAAACGACTGTTAGCTTCTGAAGGAGGACAGTGCTGTTCTTCGGAACGGGACAGTGTTGAATTTGAAATTTGTAATCTATATCCTAAAATGTTCCAGAAAGCAAATGACTTATGCACTATTTGACATGTAACTTTGTTTTGTTTGTGTGTGATCACATTGCCTTGCCATTTTTTACTGATTCTAAAAACGGTTCATTTGTAAATCCCAAGTAGGCGGCCGGTGCACACTGAATGTGTGTAAATTAACATTTTAAAGCACAATAGTAACTGCATGTACCTTCTGATTTAACGTTCAAAATGTCTGCATTCTGCCCGCACAGTGTATTTATGTGTTCCTTGTGGTTCTCACAGTAAACAGCGACTGTTTCCCTAAACAGCATTAACCGCTTGGGGTCTGTAGCGGAGACGTAATGTGTTTCCTGTGAGGTACGGGCCGAATTGCTATATATTCTGCCTACACAGTGTATCTATGTGTTCCGTATGGTTCTCACAATAAACAGCATTAACCGGTTGGGCTTTGTAGCGGAGACGTAATGTGTTTCCTGTGAGGTACAGACTGTATTTATATGTATTATTTAGATGAACGTAAATTGGTAGAGTATCCCGTGTGGAGGCGGGGGCGAATATCTGCACCGTGACCCTGAGAGTCGAAGGAGGCGACGAAAAAGGCAGTCTCGAATCTGAGACAGTGTAAAATGTGGTCACGAATCCCACGGGAATCAGACCTGAGAATGACTGCGCTGGCTAGAACCAGCAGCAACTGTAAGCGACAGAACAATCCTCTCATCAGAGAGGATGTTACATAGTTCCCCCAAAACATCGGAGACTTCTACCGGACTACACGGCGTCACATCCCGTATGATCGTTATACTCGTCAAAGTCACGTCTGTGAGACCTTCAGATCCAGCACGTGCTAAAGGCCTTTGTCTATTGTATGAAGCTTGACAGGATACGGTGAAGACATCAGTTGTATGACGTTGCGGTTACGTGCAGTGCTTTGCGCATGTGCGTGAACTTGGGAGCATCAGAGGATCAGGCAGAGTTACCTGGAGGACTTTGAACCTTCAGAAGTCAGGATGACGCGACTGAAACAACGCAGGGATAAAGTTAATATAACGTGGGAAGTTGAGGTAATACGAAAATAACCAACCTTTTGAAGGATGTAACGAGAAAAGAGGAAGTTATGGAGGGGGGGGGAGCAAGATAACATTACATTTTAGGGGGTGGGGACAGAAATTCTTTCCCCAATTTTGGGGGTTCATAGGCAATTCCCGCTGGTCGTTCTGGTGTCCTGGTCGTGATTTGAACCAAGCACGTAACGAATACGAACCTAGAGTTTTACCTACTATACCAGCTCCGTCGGTAAGTAGCTTTTCTGTAATGTCGAAGGGAGTAGGTTAGGGAATACTGCTTTGTACACACCAAGCGTAATAGAGTCGATATGGCGACTGGCTAGGGACTGGAAGACCAAGGGGTTGGAGTTCAAGTCCCGGTAGGGTCAAGAATTTTCACTTCTCCATGTCATCCAGACCGGCTCTGGGGTTCACCCAACCTCCTATCCAGTGGGTACCTGGGACTGTTTCTCTTGGGGTAAAGCGGCCGGGGCATGAAGCTGACCACTCACCTCCAAATAGTGCTGAGCCAAAGAAAACTTGTGTCTATACATCCACACCCCATACGCCTTCATGACTTAGTGCTTAATTAGTTAAGCACAGGGACAACTTTACCTTTACCTTACACAGTTGGTTGAGGCATTATGCTACAAGCCGGAAGGTCGCGGGTTCAAGTCCCGATGAGGTCATTGGATGTTTTTTCAGTTGACCTAATCTTTCCAGCCGCATTATGGCCCTGAGGTCGACTCAGCCTCAAACAGAAATGAGTACCAGGAATATTCTTGAGGAGTAAAGGGTGGCCGGCGCGTAGGGCTGACAACCTTGCCGCTATCTGTGAGCCGATTGTCTAGAAAATGTGGAAACCTCAACATCTCACAACCCTATGTGCCTCCACGTCCTGTTACAGGGATTCCTTTACATTACGAGACGCAGGTAACAAAAGCGATGTTGAAGAGCCTTGAGCTCGGCGTGGTTCCGGCTGTAAGATGTTCACAGGATGCAAATGCATTGCTCTGTTGTGCCCCAGCTGTTTTCTGCAGTTATCTCGGAGGGGATGATTCCACAAACTACAGAAGCCTCGTAAATATTTAGAACAGTATATAAAGCGGAAACATTGGAAAGCAGACATGCACGCCTATAAGTACACGCCGCTTCTGTCTCGCTGCCAACCCTGCGTAACGCCTATTAATATAATTTCATCCTTCCATCTCTCTCTGTACTCACGATTGATCTCTAAAACCTTTGAACAGAGTTTCATTAAGTGTTATATTACAGAATACTGCGGGCTTCTAGGTTGTAACGCTGTGTAGTTCGGAGACGGACCGACGTTTCAACAGATACACTGTGTGGGGAGAATATATAGCAGTTCAGTCCGTACCTCACAGGGAACACACTACGTTTTCCCTACAGAGCCCAACCGGTTAATGCTGTTTAGGGAAACAGTCGCTGTTTAATGTGAGAATCATACGGAAGATACAGATACACTGTGTGGGCAGAATATATAGCAGTGCAGCCCGTACCTCACAGGAAACATTACGTCTCCACTACAGAGCCCAACCGGTTAATGCTGTTTAGGGAAACAGTAGCTGTTTATTGTGAGAACCATACGGAACACACAGATACACTGTGTGGGCAGAATATATAGCAGTGCAGCCCGTACCTCACAGGAAACACATTACGTCTCCCCTACAGAGCCCAACCGGTTAATGCTGTTTAGGGAAACAGTCGCTGTTTATTGTGAGAGCCATACGGAACACACAGATACACTGTGTGGGCAGAATATATAGCTATTCAGTCCGTACCTCACAGGAAACACATTACGTCTCCCCTACAGAGCCCAACCGGTTAATGCTGTTTAGGGAAACAGTCGCTGTTTATTGCGAGAACCATACGGAACATAAACACACTGTGTGGACAAAATGTAGAATTGTAGTACGACAAGACAGGTAGTATTTATAATAACCACTAGGCTTGAAATGGACAATGCTAAATGACGCATTTTGTTATCGGTGTACACGTATGGACGTACAGTTTGCACTGGAAGAGCCACTTTCTCGCCCGAGCGGCTTCCTGTCCCTTGTGACCCATCGAGCTCGCTTGTGCCGTAAATACTGTCGCACAAAGCACGACCGGATATATAAAAATGAGCCTGCTACATCACACAAGTGTGAGACATATATTAACTGGAATTATGTTGAAGACCACGGCCGCAGCGGCTCCAAGATCACAGCTTCTGACAATATTGGCCGCTGTCGAAATAGCACAGCATTTCTGCGGTGTTGGGGGGTATGAATTGTGGGTCAGTGGAGAAGTTATGCAGTTTGGAGGCCAGCAAAGGGAGCCCCCGTAGTTCAAAAGGGACCCATGGATATATTTCTCTCAATATATCATTACCACTATTAATATATCATTAAAAATGTCGCCGACTTGTAAAATAAAAATAGCCACCCCTTGAAATGTGGCAGAGACCTAATTAAAGAAGCTTGAAAGCCAGAATTGTGTTCATATACGTGAGGCTGTATTACATTTGAGGTTTCACAGCGGTCGTTATGATGAGTTCTGTCTTCTGGGATATAACGCCGTGTCGTCCGTTGAAAGTCAACTGATCTTTCGGAGAAATATATCGCCTCCATCTTCAGTTCCGAACAGTAAGTCAAGTAAGAAACCATTATGAAGCAAGCAGCTAGCAAAACCAAGCCCTGAATGTCAGCTTTCGCTGAACTACATTGCGGTATATCCCAGAAGATATAATTATTTATTTTAATGTAAAGATAAAAATGTGATTGTCCTCTTTGACGTGTTATCTAGGTGTCAAGCACCCATCTGGGGCCCAAGACCAGATTAATATTGCTGTCAGACAGTTGTGGGTATGTTGATGTGGGACGCTCTCTCTGACCAGAGGACGGGTCTGTCGTTTACAGTTGTTGCTGGTCCTCTCCAGCCTAGTCATTCTAGGGTCCGAGTCCTGCGGGACTCATGACCATATTTTACTGTCTCAGATTCGAGGCTCTCCCCCATCATGGAGGACGGGTCCTATATTTATATTCCCCAAGAACAAGGTGGGCCAGTTATACCCCCAGGTACTGGGTTCTTTTTCTTTCGCCTCCTACGACTTGCAGTGCTACGATGAAGGTACTGGAAGGTCCATGAGTAATCAGCACTTTAGCTTATAGAATTATGTAATATTCTGATTGCTAAAATTTAAATAAATAAAAAAATGCGGGTCCTTCTTCCTCCACGGACCACAGTTTGTACATCACTCTAAATAATACAGGCGCTCAGGATTGATAAAGAAATTCTCTTGATTGCGGTAGCCCTTAGTATACGTTGTTCTTATGTAGGCGTTCTTATCTTGACATAAATATTGAGGTTAGGTGTTTGCGATGGACTTCCTTTTATTTTTTAACAAATTCCCGTTGAATATGCCACGGACTATTTGCTAAAACCAGCGCAAGCAGATGGCTGCAGACTGAGTCACCAGTCGAAAAAACTGATGACTGTTGACTCAGTCTGCAGCCACCTGCTCACGCTGGTTCCTCGCTCGTGGATTTTTCTACCCTGAAGATGGAGGCGATACGTTACTCTGAAACGTCGGTTTATACTAGATCTACACGGTGCCACATCCCAGAAGACGGCATTCTTCGAGTGGTAGGTTGACTGATGAATTCGAAAAGATTTGGAAGGAAGACGCCACGGCCTAATGAGGGTACAGTCCTGACATTTGCTAGGACGTGCCGAGGAAAACCTACTAAAAGTCTCAGGTTTGCCGGTATCCCTCACGAGATACCAACACCAATTCCCCCCCGTTTATGTTGGTTTCGGTTTGGAATTCTGAACTTAATGGTTGCAGGCGTTTCTACCAGATGGCGACGTCTCGAGTTTGTCGGTAAGAGACACAAGTCTCGGTGGGCGCCTTGTCACAGATTTGTAGGCGTGATGAAACTCTGCTTTCGCAGTCGAATACATTTAATTCGTCAAGAAGCGAAATGGAGCGAATCACTCATTCGACTCGGATTTTTCTGTGATATATCTCGTAAGCTGACATTTTTCCTTGGCAGAATTCCAGTAAGTGTACTGAAGTTCTGTTTTTCCTGAACTTTCTTTCTGTTTAACGACCCGCCACGTTGCGTCCATTCTTAACGTGTCTCCAACTCCACGGAGTAAAGTCCTTCAGATACGCAAGCAGTTCTCCGCATTTTATGAAAGCCTAGTGTTCACTGCCGTGCTCACAAAAGAGCATAACTGACCTAATATTATTTATTACACTGTATCGACTGAGTAACAGTTCTGCTTCATATTCGAGAGGTCTCATGTTCGTATTTGGACAGGGAGACAAGATATCCTGTCATGTTCTTATGTTTTTTAGCGTTTTCCCTCTCCCCCGAGGAAGGTTCCAGGAGAGAAAAAGATACAGCTATCGCTGTAACAGGCCATGGAGGCCCATATGGTTGTGAGACGTCGAGGTCCCACATTTTTTAGGCAATCGGCTGACCAATTGTGGTGAGGTTAGTCTTACGGGCCGGCCGCCCTTTATCCTCATGAAGATTCCTGGTACTCGTTTATGTTAGAAGCTGAGCCGACCCCAGTGCCATAATGCGGCTGGAAGCATTAGATCAATCGAAAAACCCAATAACATCATCGGGAATCGAACCCGCGGCCTTACGGTTTTACCTTCTTTTTTACTCAGAGAACCGCGCTCTTTACTAAATTCTGTGTTAAGAGTATCATGGGAACCAAAATCGTCATACCGGAAATCTCGTTGAACACGCATAGGGACTTTACTCCCGTAAGGTTGGCTGCTCAGCGTATGACGTAGTCAGGTTCGTACAGTGGAGTGACTGTAAACGTCACCGGGTCAACATCAGCTTGGAAAGCTGCCGGCAAACATTGCTCCCCTCTCCAAATAAACAGTGCAACCCCATTGCTGTCTAGACGCATCACAGGAGCACAGAGAGTGAATAACTGTACCATTAATTTCTTTTTTTGAAATATTGTCTCTTGTCAAAAACATGTGACACACTTCTCTCCAACTGTGTGAAGTAAATCCCGTGTTTCCACTTCGTGAAATATTCTGTATCAGTTTAAAACGTCAACAAGGACAAAGCGAGCGGGTACTCCAGTGTCACGCTCAGGAGGGGACCGGTTCGAGTCTCGGACGGGACGTCGCTTATCCTGAATAAAGTTTTAGGGGGTGATAGTGCCGTGATAAGACCACGACTGTTTTTTTTTCAGTCACTTCTTATTCATCACTCATATCCTACAATTCGACGCTGTATAGACTAGTTACTGACGCGAGTGCGTCCGGTGTACCACCCGGTACACGGTACAGGGCCGGTCACGGTAGCCGAGCGGTATAAGGCATGTACTGTCTTCGCTCGCTCTGAAGCCGGGATCGTGGGTTCGGATCTGTTTCCTGTGAGGTACGAACTGAATTCTTATATATTATTCTTATACACTGCGGGTCACGGTAGCCGAGCGGTCTAAGGCATGAACTGTCTTCGCTCGCTCGAAAGCAGGGATCGTGGGTTCGGATCTGTTTCCTGTGAGGTACGCACTGAATTCTTATATATTATTCTTATACATTGCCGGTCACTGTAACCGAGCGGTCTAAGGCATGTACTGTCCTCACTCGCTCGGAAACCGGGATCGTGGGCTCGACTCCCACACAAGGCATGAATGTCTGTGTGTGTTTATTCTGTTTGTGTTGTCCTGTGTTTAGGCAGAGGCCTTGCGACAAGCTGATCACCCGTCCAAGGAGTCCTACCGTCTGTAAAATGATCATGAAACTGAGAAATCAGCCCTGTGGTCCAAAGTGGGTGCAAGCGTAGATAATTAACTAGTTAAAATATTTTATCAGGGCGCAGATTATTTGCTCTGTTTATTAATTAACATTCTGGGAGATGGCGCCGTGTAGTCTATGAAGCAAAACTCTTCATGATATTCTGATAACGCTTAGCCAGTCAAGAAATCCTCATCCTTTTATGGAACCTCGATGTTCATCGCCGTGTTCACAAAAGCACGACAGAAGACGTCACACTGAGCCAGACGAACTCAGACCCTAAAGGGTTCTGACCATGGTGTATAACACTCATAATCCCTGTGGTTTCGGACTTTGTCCATCGGCCTGTATTCTAAAGAACACAACGTTTCGGAAACTCGGTCTGTTTCCGTCCTCAGTTGAGGAAGGAAGCACTTACTCTGTTCGAGTCCCTTGGAAAGAGATAACCTCAATCACTGGACAGATCCAGTTTCCGAAACGTTGTTTTCTAGTTTTCAGAATACCGGACGATGGACAGAGTCCGAGAAGCGAGTAATTCTCACATGAATTCAGTCCATGTGCTTCGGCCCTATTTATTTATGCTCCATTTTATTGTTTCTCCGTCTTCTCCTGGTCTCTTCCCTCTTCGAGTCTTTGTAACGTCGTAGGATAGGAACGCAGGACGAGAGCGAGGTTGCTTACGTAAGTGAGTAAGAAATCCTCTGTTGGGGGCTTTGTGGATACTGTCGCCATTTTCGTGCAATTATGTCGCCATCAGACAGACTGCGAATGGCGTAGCGTAATCATTGCTGTTTTAACAAGTAGCACCGAGATTTGGAAGGACCCTCCTCCGCCCCCTCCCTCCCAGCGACCCACGAATTGGCTTTCAGTCAACCCATAACCCAGATTCAGCCTAATAATGTGTTACTTCCTCTATCAATGCAACGCACCGCCAGCGACAGCCATATCAAGCCTATGGCTAATGACATTTACCGCTTGCTGTGCCTATACTCTGTTCTGAAAATATTGCGCTTCATTATTACTAGCGATAGTCTTACCCTGAAGAAGGTAGCTATGTTTTCATCCGAAATCTGTAGGACTACATGATATAACCCATAAGGCTACGGTATTAATCGCTAGTGCTGTTAAGAGGTCAAATATTAATTGTAGCTAGGCTAATTAGTCTGAGCAGGGAAATGTTAGTCTGTCGTTGAAATGCAAAAGTGATCTAACACGTCGTTTACTGGATTTCAACTATTATAGAAAATTACAGGACATCGAAGTGCCTAAATACTGAGCTGTGTTTGCCGGAACTGTTGTATTTGAGGTTCTTACAAAGGAAAACGTGAAGAGTTCTATCTTCTGGGATGTAACTACGCGTGGGCAGGCGAAAATCAGCCGACGTTTCGGGGAAACATGTCTCTTATCAAGTTCCAACAGTAGACCAAGAAAGAAGCAGGCAACAAGTAGAGTCATACCCTGAAGATGAACGTAATATGTTCCGCCGAAATGTCATCTGGCTTACACGTGACTACACGGCGTTTATATCCTAAGTTGACCTAATGTAAAGCTAACAATTTAGTTTTCTTCTTTTACGCGTTGTAGATTCAAATTGCCTCCACAGGTACAGGGACCACAGTTTGTAAACAACTGTAAATAAGTCGGACGCCGAGGTTTTGACTGTCCTAAAGTACAAATGAATCATTTCACGGCGAGTTTGCAGCAGAAAGGAACAACTCATAATTTATATTTATAATTTAACAAAGGATCACGGTATCTCCGAAAATATACAGGAAAACTAAAATGAATTAATCGCTTGGCAGGAAATGTATTTATGATGTGTTAAAGTCGTTTTATACGAGTAGCCTTCAGCCCCTGCAGTTATGTTACACTCATTTCATTCGTTTCAAACTGTCTCCCTGAACGTATACAATATTTTTAATTAGCATTTTGGCAAATTTATTCTCACACTCGTAGGGTGCTCACCACGACTCAGTTCACAGTATGCTCCTGCCTCCTGTTTAAAAGTCTAAATGGTAAAGTAAACAACACTATAAATTATCTTTTTGTGTGGGTGTGAAGTTATGAACTTAATGCCTTGCCTTAAGGGAAGAATGTAGATACATAACCTCAAAATTGCGCGCAGTCACCATGTTTTTAGTTGTTGACGTTGCAACGAGTATTTCATACGTAACTTGTACTTACGTTTATGGCATGGCTACAGATCCATAGGTCCGGGTTCGATTTCCGGCGCTACCAGATTTTGTTAGAAATAGTGGGTCTGGAACGAGGTCCACTCAGCCTCATGAGGATAACTGAGGAGCTATTTCAAGGAAACAGCGGCTCCGGTCTAGAAAACCGAGATTAAAGGCCATGGGGGATCCTTGCACTGACCACGTGACACCCTCTATCCGCAAAAGTTGGCACTAACTTCCCCGACAAATGACGTTCGCTCGGTCGGTATAGTTCGCATGCGGACTGAAACCACGGCGTTTGTTTTTTTCCCCTACCACATTTAACGTACCTGACTTTAACGGTTTATCATTTGTCGCTGTGAAATGAAACGTTGCAAAAACGGGCGCGTATTGGCTACTTCACGTGTGTCTTTCTACTCATGTCTAGCAACTTGAGAACGGCTGAACATATTTTCGTGAAATTTGGTAGTAGAAAATTTGACCGAAATTTGTCAGTATATTCATATTTTGGATGAGACAACAATAAAATCTGATGGCAACTTGCTTTCACTCTGGTTTCTTGCTTGGTTTATACTTCGACCCTAAAGATGGAGAAGACATGTTCTTCCGAAACGTCGGTTAACCTTCAACGGACTACATGGCATTATATCCCTGGATATAACAATAAAGAACACTTTACATGGAGACCCACCCTCATTCCTGCTCGATTTTTGGACATAACCTGCTAAATATTCATTGTAGCGAAAAATATGTTTGGGCGGGTTACTTTAGCCGAGCGGTCTAAGGCATGCACTGTCTTCGCCCCCACGGAAGCCGGGATCGTGGGTTCGAATCCCACTCAGGTCATGGATGTTTAGTGTTTGTGTGTGTATGCGTTTTCCTGTGTTTATGTACATATAGAGGCCTTGCGACGAGCTGAACACCCACCCAAGGAATCCTACCGAATGTGTAAGATCTAGTAAACCGAAGTGAAACGGAGAGTTTCCTGGAGGTAGGCCTAGGCTCAAATTGGGGTTGTAGCGCCAGAGGGCGGAAAAATGTGTTTGAAACGAAATTGCAGAGAAAAATGAAACAATTTATATATGAATTAGCCTTTTCCATACGTGTTTGGGTTTACGAGATAATCCAAGGCAGCAGAATTGCGAAGGCTGTGCGGGTATCTGCTGACGAAGACCGTCCTGTCGCGATATATAGAACTCCAACAGTGCGATGTGTGTAGCTGTCTGATCCCAGGTGTCGCCCTCTATCGGCCCAGCCTTTAAACTGACTATTTTTATCTTCCTATGATTTTCTTTCTTAGTGATCATCCATCATCTATCACCGTCAGTCCCATATGAATCCCACTGGGGGTTGTCGGCTGCTAACATGACAGTGGTGGCAGCTAAGAGGTGTAGGGTTCGAGACATGATTTTGCTGTGTTCTACAAAGAACATTTGAACAGCAAGTGTTGCTTGTTATTGAGGAATGCTGTCATCTGGGATGTGTCGCCGTGTAGATCTTGTGTTGACCGACGTTTCAGAGGAACGTATCGCCTCCATCTTCAGGGTAGAAAAAACCGCGAGCGGGGAACCAGCTTGAGCAGGTGGCTGCAGCCACCCTGAAGATGGAGGTGATACGTTCCTCCGAAACGTCTGTTCACAAGATCTACACGACGCTACATCCCAGAAGGCGGCATTCTTCACAGTCACCGCCATGAAAACTTCTACTCTTACATTGCGTGTTATTGTTTACTGTCAACTCACTCGTATTACTGCCATAAGAAAATTGTGTATAGAAAACTAAAAATTTTGAAGGCGTTCTTAATTTGGCGATTAATAATTCCACAAATGTTGAAACCTAATAATTCTTAATTCTTTTTTATTTAACATTCGAATTGGCAATACTGACCGGTGCTTACGGAACTCATAATTAAATGAACATAAAAAGAATTATTTTAGCTGAAGGTAAAGGTAAATCTATTCCTGTAACAGGCGGTGAAGGCCCATAGGGCTTTGAGACGTCGAGGTTCCCACATTTTCTAGACAATCGGCTCACAGATGGCGGTGAGATTGTCAGCCTTATCCGCCAGCCGCCCTTTACCCCACAGGTAGATTCCTGGTACTCATTTCTGTTAGAGGCTGAGTCAACCCCAAAGTCATAGTGCTGCTGGAAGGTTTAGGTCAATTGAGAAATCCACCTCATCGGAACTCGAACCCACTATATTCCGGCTCGTAGCATGGTGCCTCAATCAACTACGCTACCGCGTGCCCCCATTTTAGCTGAAGTTGGCAATGAAAATAGGTATTTATGTCATGGCCTTACGCCCCGCCAGGACTCGAACCAGTTTTCTAGACAAACAATGGTAGGTGTTTATCTTTAAGAACCAGAAATTTCTACCGTACGTGAAGTTTATAGATGCAGGGAGCAGGAATTACTTGATGCTAGTAACAAATTGTTTCGCCCGTGCAGTTAGAATGGGAGGCAGAAACAAGAACAACTTTTCAACGAGTAAATTCAGTTTACGGGTTTAGTCGCCTCTGCTACTCCTGCTCTTGTGGGCTGCGCGGTTAATGCGAGTGTGTAGCTGTAGAGAGGTGTCTGTGGCCACTAACTTTCTGATTTATTTGTGAACGAAAGTTTCAAGGCGAAAACAAAGAAAAGTTGTGTAAAACATCTATCTTTTCATGGTCTTGTAACCCGCTATTTTCTGCCCAGTGCAGTGTTGTTCAGTAGTGGTTTAAAATCGTGACAGGTTGGAGGGTGACGTGATTAAGATTATTACTGTATTGTGAGATGTGACGCTGTGTGATCTTATAGATCTTTACAAAGGTTTCGGAAGAACTTATTGCCTCCATCTTCAGAGTAAAAGAGTGAAGACGGAGGCGCAGGTTCCTACTCAGAAAGGCCACCACTTACCTTCATCAAAGGGCCGCGCCATAGCTCAAGCGGTTAGTCGCTGGCTTCCCACTGCGGCGGCCCGGGTTCGATCCCGAGTCTGGTCAAGTTTGATTTGTGGTGGATAAAGTGGCGCTGGGGTAGTTTTTCTTCCGAGTAGTTCGGTTTCCCCCTGCCAATCTTCATTCCACCAATTGCTCCACAATCACCCTCACCTATCATCTGGGGCTGGTACAATAGGCCAGAAGTGGCCGCAGTACAAGGGATTTAGTCCCACCCCACTAGCAAGAAAAAAATACCCTTATCAAAAATGAGGCCCTATTTTAGAACATGTAACATATCTTAAAACGAACAAAAATATGATTATGTGTCACGACGGGGCCCGAAATCAAGACTGTGCTGGCGAGGACCAGTAGCAAATTAACTGCTCTGCTCTTCTCTGCTCTCTGCAAGATTATCTGAAAATTTGGAACCTCTCTAATACGACCACACAGTGTTACAACCCAGAAGAAAATTAGTCTTCAGACATTTAATTGAGTATCGTAATGCAACAATGTATTTCTCTTTTGTTACAGGTGAGTACCTCTGCACTAACCTGCTGCCGTATCTTTGCTTTAGTGGTGAGTTAGAAGTCCGTTTATTTATATGTCTTTCGTTTCCGTGGGTGCTTCTACCAATTACGGTACAGCCATGGCTGGCAGCGATAAGCAGAAGTGATTCAGTCGGTATTGAAATGGTGTTCTTTGCTGGAAAACGGTACTTTTTAGCCTCTACGACATTTACCCCCTAAACTTAACTAATAAACCACAATTACCCATCGTCCTCTTTTGAAGAACAACAGACAAAACAAATTATCATTAACAGTTGTTACTTGGTTTGTTTTACTCCGTGTATCAGAAGCATGTTTAGCTGACCATTTCAGTTCCCCCGGAAATTCGCGAAATTACCGCCAGGTTAATGCCACTGCTCTAGACTGTTAACTCTGTCACGTGCTAGAGTAACTGTAGACGGGGTTTGGATTGGTAATCGGATTTATTGAACTGCTACAACTCGTAACTACAAGCAAGGATTATGCTCGCACTGTTCTATACATTGAAAAATCACTATAGGGCACACTGGGTTTTCTCAGTCTGTTAGTCTTCACTAACCGGTGCTTGGTAGCGGCTTCCAACCCCGGACGTTCGCCTTCCCTGGGCTCCGAAGTGGCCCACCTAAATATATTTGAATTTCGTACCTATGGGGCATGCGGTAGCGTAGTTGGTTGAGGCACTGTGCTAAAAGTCTGTTCGGGTCCCGTTGAGGTCGTTGTATTTTTCAATTTATCTAATCCTTCCAGCTGCAATGTGGCCCTGCTGTTAACTGAACCTCTGACGAAAATGAGTACAAGGAATCGTTATAAAGGGCGGCCGGCGCTTAAAGCTGACATCACCGACACCTGTGAGCCGATTGTCTAGAACAGGCATGTCAAACTCAACTTGTACAGAGGGCCACCTCAGCCCTATAAATAATAGTCCAGGGCCGCACTTCAAAATAGAAATATACATTAGATTTTGATACTCGTGGTTGATAATTTAATGTTTAATTATAACCTTTATACGTTCATCACAATGTAACATCACCTGTCGCTGTGTGAAAATGAACTGAATGACAATGTAGAAGAGACTACCGCACTAGTAGGAAGGTGTATCTTGTCGCAATGGTCACAAAAGTGAAAGTTTGCTAGCAGCCCATTAGACAATGGCTGGGGGTTGCAAGCTAGTTTTGAAGGGTAGAAATCCCTTGCACTTGTCTGTCAGTTGCCACCCTCCTTGCATTCTTACTACGCCTCCAAAAGGGATTCTTGGAAATACTTGGGGTGGTGAGGCTGTACGGATTTTAGTACATTAACCTTCTGAAATACAATAGCTTGTCCTTCACGAACTTTACAAACCGTTAGTTTGACAAACCCTTCTGCAATTCTCAGAATCACTTTTCCTGCAGCCTGCTAATTTATGTCTGCGTGAGACTTCTTGTCTTCTGGTCTGTTGGAAAATTATCTCTACAAAAAATATTTCTACTAAAATTTTAATATTGAGTTTAATATCAGTTAGCTCTAAAAGTTGAGGGGCCGCACTTTGTGGCTATGGTGGCCGCATGTTTGACACAGCTGGTCTAGAAGAATGTGGGAGCCTCGACGTCTCACAACCCTATGGGCCACCACGGCCTGTTACAGGCATAGCTGTATAAGCTCTTTAATTTTTGTACAAATACTGGAAGTATGTTTGAAAATAGGAACTTGTAACTTTGTAACGGTGACATGGCCTCCGTCACTAATTTGAATTATAATGCCGTTGCCGGAAGTTAGCCCTTCTCCTTGTTCAGTCCTCTGGCGTGTTCGATTCAGAATTCAGAAGTTCAAAGCTTGAGCAGTTGAAGTGGGAGTGAGTAATGACGTAATTTGCCAGCAAATGTTTCCACTGCTAGATCACACTTACCGCGGTATGCCTGTTGACCGGTAATTACCAAGCGCCCATTGTGTATTTCTTGTGAGACGGGTGTCTGATCTACTCCATTGAGGTAGCCGCAGAATGCTGGGTATTATCCGGCAACACATGCTGATGGAATGCTGCCTCTAGGGCGCTGATAACGGGATTTACTCGAACTAATGAGAATCTCTGCAGCCAGTCACTGTTATTGTGGTTTGCAGTGAAGTCTAGAACTGCGATCAGAATGTTAGAAGTTAGGATTTGAGGTCCTCACACCGGTGGTTATGAAGAGTAGTATCTTCTGAGATATAAGGTCTTGTAGTCCGTTGAAGTTCCATGAATGTTTCGGAGGAACATATCGCCTCCATTTTCAAGGCCGAATAAGACGAGCAAGATACCAACGTGAAAGTTGGTGGAAATGTTGCTATACTTATTCGAGCTTGAATATGGAGGCGATATGTTTTTCCGAAACGTCGGTTGACTGCACGGCATTATATCTCAACAGGTAGTAACTCTTCAGTGTGATTATTGAGGAGGAACACTGTCCGTGACTGAAAATGATAAGGTTCGGGAAGTGATCAAATGATCTGGAGAACCAGAACTGACGAGGAACTGACGGAACTAGGTCATCGGAGAGCAGATATTAAAATCACAAAATTGGAGTGGATGGGGCTTTCGATTCGAATTGTATTGTGACATGACGGCGAAAAGCTTGAATAGTGAAGTCAGTGTAGATGTTCACTGCTAGGCAACGTTTTTGTAAACACATTCCTGCAGCAACGGATACGCAAACAACAATCGAGTACCTTCCACTGCTATGTAACGGCGCTGTGAACACGTCTTCCCAACAATAGATAGGCTATATTTTCTGCGTGGTCCTTGCAAAGTGGTTATAAAGAGGAGTCCAGTTGAGAAGAATGGAGTCGAGTTTCGAGACGCCAGTCGGTCAGGATAAGAGATTTGAGCAGGGGAACAATTGAGAGTCGATAGTCGAAGGCGATTGAGAAGGAATGACAAGAAAGGAATTAGACTGTGAGAAGAAGACTTCATATGTGGTGCAATGACAGTGAGACTGTTATAAATCCGTTGCCACGATACGACTATGGAAGACTGAGAACACTAGTGTGTGGGCGACGGTGAACTGTAAAGTGTGTACATCAGCGATAGCACTGTATTGCCTGTAGACGCGAGTTGTGTGTCAATCCAATCGAAACAGTATTAAGGATGTGCTTGGTTCGAATACTGGCCGGGGAAACGACTATTCGCAGCTCTTTCGTGGTTATATTGTCAGTCTCTTCAGGAAAATATCCTGATAGTGCCTTGAATTAAGAAAGGTTCACTTCTTTATACATCCTTCCCAATTAGCACTGTCGTACAGAGCCGTACCGACTGTCTGACCTACGAGCTGAGGCCTTCCGATGAGCCTTGGACTCAAGAGATACGCCTGATCCATTGATTGAGGCTCATCTCGTCCCTCGGTCCAGGGAACTGTAAATTTACATGCAGCGCTACTCATATAAAGTTTCTGTGACCAGTGATTACTTTGAAGTACAGTTCGTATTTTTGGACTGACTTCTGAGTGCGCATAAGAAGCATGGCGTGACGTAGTGGGACAGCGGTTGCAGCCACATCGCGGAAGGGAGGGAGGACTACGGACTGTAACTGTGGCCCTCTATAACCAGCATACACCCCGCAGTGTTTACCTCAGTTACTGTACTCGGAACAAGTCACTGCGCACCCTCCCCCCCTCGGCGGTCAGGTGTAAGAAGAGGGACTGTAGCATATTGTGGAAGGCAATTTGTTGCACTTTTCAGCTACATGATAAAATCTAAATTAACATGATAATCAAAATTACACTTGCTTCTGCAGTACGTGTTTCATTTGCGCGTTCCTTAGCAATTTATTGAAGCTAGCTGCGCGGAAAGTAACGCTCATCTCCTTTCAATTAGCTACTCTTCTTGCATTAAAGGTATAAACGCATAAGTCAACGACGGTGCCCATCTCGCCTTCAAGTAAGTTGTATTGATTTTAGACGAGGCAAGTTCTTGATGTCTCTTGTAATGTAATGTTTAGCCTGGAACGTGTTACAATGTAAATAAGGTTTGCGACCTTGTGTTACATCTGTTTTACAAAGCGAGAGACGGTGGCGATCACCACGCGAAACCATTTCGGGACGGCTTTTATGAACGTCCGAACTAAGTATTCTTCTTGAGACGCTGATGTTCTCTCAGCTGCCTATGAAATTCCCCGCATCTTATGGAAACTCTACTACACAATAAGCTGGTATAAATTGGTACAATACTGAATGGAATCGGCATAGCTCAGTCGATATAGGAACTGGCTACGGTATGGAGGGTTGGGGTTACATTCCAGGCAGGGGCAAGAGAGTTTTCTCATCCCTCTCTCTCTCTCTCTCTATATATATATATACATATATATATATTTATTTATTTATTTATTTATTTATTTATCTGTGTTGGACCTAGGCCGCTTTTTTGGTTTCTTCATCCTATACGAGCACATAGTTGGTAGGACTCCTTGGACGGGGGATCAGCCCGTAACAAGGCCGCTACCTACACACAGACAGAATAAACGCACACAGGCATCCATGCCTTGAGTGGGATTGGAACCCACGATCCTAGCGTTCGAGCGAGCGAGCGAAGACATTTCATGCCGTAGACCTCGTGGCCACTGTGATCGGCCATTTCTCGTTTCTACACTGTCTATATCGGCTCTAGGGTCCACCCAACCTCCTATCGAATGTGTAGTCGGGGCTGTTTCCCCGGGCGTAAAGCTGACCACTCACCTCCAACAAGAGAATGTGGATCTGTCCATCCACTCCTTCATACGCCTTCATGGCGTAGTGCTTAAGTAGTTAAGCACAGGGAGAACTTTACCTTTTATTATTATTATGATTATTATTATGCACCTATCCCTCTGTGCGCAGCTGCTATTCTCGACACACCTTGATAACACTGTCATCCGCAAGAAGGTGTGCTACAGGGTGTGTCAGAGAGTACATCACGCAGCTTAGGGCCTGACCCATAAGCCCAATTAATTTGTACAGTGTAAGGAGTGCATTCTAGTTTCTTTATTTATAGGGGGAGGGCTTCAGTCATGAACGACGTTTCGTTGGCGACTAATTTATGTATTAAAATTACCATACAAATTAATTGCTTAATATCGCCTTGATGATGCAAGTGTTACCAACTTGGAGGCAGTTAACTCACTACGGGATAGTGCTGTAATCACTCTGAGGTTTTAATTTGGTAATAAATCAGATTTCGTTACAGTGTAAGCGCATGCGTGGATATTGCGTTTGTTTTCTTAAGTAATTAATTGCAGAGTTATATTATGGTTCGTGTTTCATTAATGCTTTATAGTAAGAGAATGCAATACGTGACGATGGATTGATTGATCAGTTGTTAGAATTGGAGGATAAGAGTGAGACAGTCGAATAGGCTGGTCTAGATGTAACGCTCCATTCTTGTCTTTGAGAGGTCCTCTGTTCCAAACTGTACCGGGGCACCAGCTGTCTTGACTGAGCAGTTTCGTGTTCGACCTCTTTCACTCCAGGCACCTGCCAGGGTAAACGGTAACCCTGTAACAGGCCGTGGAGGCCCATAGGGTTGTGAGGTGTTGAGGTTCCCACATTTTCTAGACAATCGGCTCATAGATGTCGGTAAGGTTTTCAGGCTTACGCGCTGGCCTCCCTTTACCCCCAAGAATATTCCTGGTCCTCATTTCTGTTAGAGGCTGAATCGACCCCAGGGCCAAAATGCGGCTGGAAGGATTGGGTCAATTGAAAAAATAATCCGCCTCATCGGGATTCGATCCCGCCACCTTCCGGCTTGTACCAGAAGGACGAGCGGGCACTGCCTGGGAACCTTAAAAACCCGAGATATAGTTTCTTTCCCTCCCAGATGTAGTGTCTATCAGTACCTCCCCACTTTGCCTGAGATGTACGTTTCGGTTCTTGGTCAGGGCGGACGTCTGTTTGCCCCGAGAAGATAAACTGCCTCTAAGCCAGAGAGAGATGCTTTCCTTGTCACGGAATACAACCCAAAACACGCCAGAGGAAGCCACACATGTTCTGGTCTGACGGCGTGTTTCCGCCGTTCTCAGAAACTTAAACATTACTACTGTGTCTACGTAAATGCTCTTCGATTTGGCAAGTTTAGGAACTGTTTGTTGCGTGTATCTTCCCCGCAGTCGCATTACAGGAAGATGTCCCGAAGGAAGAACACTATACCCCATTCGGAACGTCTATGGACTCGATATAAGCAAAGAAGACATCCGTCACAGGACGAATTAAATGCGCATGTCAAAACTCACAGACTATTCTGCAGTGATTTTTTTATAGTAGTTCAATTTAAAATACTCTCAGTATCTAGACTATACAGGGTGTCCCAGGAGGAAAGGTCAGTATTCTGGGAGGTCATAATATCGGTCATTCTAAGCCAAAAGTATATGTACATGTGTCCTATTCCGAACGGTTTCCGAGATACAGCTATTTCAATGTACAATACACTGTACATTGTACAGACGAGCAACACTAGGTAACCTGTTCCAAATTTGTCACTTGAACAATAAATACCGGTATTAGAATCAGTACGTAGTATCTCTTTCTTATCAACAGTTTTGGAACTGTACAGTGAAATAGCTCTATCTCGGAAACCGTTCGGAATAGGACACATGTACATATACACATTTTTTTGCTTAGAATGACCGATACTATGACCTCCCAGAATATTGATTTTTCCTCGCGGAACACTCCGTATAGCGTCGAATTGTAGTATAAAATATTGTGACGTATGCAGGACACCCCTTCCCCCGCCAGCTGTGACGTAACAATATCGGAGCGCTGTCGCTGCTACGGTAACAGGCCAGTCAACACTCCGCCCCCTCCCCCGCGGTGACGTAACAGCACTTCCCACTGTGACGTAACAGGGGACAACGCTGGTAACACGAGGCAAAAGGGAGCGGTATAAAAAGCCGGCTGAGCAGTATGTGGGCCAGAGTGTGTGATCAGGAGTCGCCGAGTGCAGTTGAAGTCTTGCATTCGCCAAGAGCGGTGGATGTAATTGTGATACTGCAGATGGCAGTAGTGGTGTAATTGTGAATTGTATAAGTGTACGAGCGAATGTGGAATAAATTCGCTACATTCAATGCGGCGTAAAGTTATTTGTCGCGTTACGAACACCCAACACGTGACAATATGAATTGGAAAGGATTAGGAAGGATACGGTTATGTCGTAATCAGGAGAACTACGGAGGTGACTCAGAATAGCATGTGTCTCGGCAGAGATTCAAACCGAACACCTACTCTGTCCACAGTGTGAAATGTGCCTTGATGTATCTTGTGAACCGCGCGCTGAGCACGTCCCCGGTCTGCAAGCAGAATGAACAGAACACGATATCGCCTGCCGCCCACGTTTTGTCTTCATGCAGAGTATAGACAGTATCAGCTCTTCACTTACAATTGAAATCCCACGCCAGGCTTTGTTAGCGCAATGAATAGAGGACCTCGTACTCGTGTTTCTAAGCCACTCACGGCACTCGGCATGCAGCAAAAAAGCGATACCTTCCTCCGAAATGTCGGCGACTTCTAGCAAATTAGATTGCATCACAGCCCGAACTTTATTAATAGCTTTGATTGATTGCGGAGCGGAAAGTATTAGAAGTTACTGTATTAGGCAATATGGCTGCGGTAAGATTATGTATGGAACGAAAACAGAAATATGAGGTAAGGGTAGAAAAGGTAAAGCCATCCATGTAACAGGCCGTGAAGGCTCATAGGGTTGTGAGATGTTAAGGTTCCCACATTTTCTAGACAGTCGGCTCACAGATGGCGATGAGGTTGTCAGCCTTACGCGTCGACCTCCCTTCAGCCCCAGGAAGATTCCTGGTGTTCATTTCTGTGAGAGGCTGAGTCGACCCGAGAGCCATAGTGCTGCTGGAAGGATTAGGTCAGTTGAAAAATACAGTAACCTCATTGGGAATCGAAACCACGACCTTGCGCCTTGTAGCATAGTGCCTAAACCAACTATGGTACCGCGTTCCCCGGAATAGGGGGTGATATTATGATAAATTCTATGGATGGCAGCAAAATATGGAGCTGAATGAGGAGTAAGAAATGTGAAGTGGTTATCACGTTCATGAGAGATGAGTTGCGGTGAAATGAATTGAGATGGTTTGGGTATGGGCTCCTAAGGCCGGAGTACATGATCTCAGCTAATATCTCAAACCCTTATAGCTATGTTGCTAACCAAGACGGTAGCAAACCGAAATCTGGACGCTATTTCAGTGGCGCTTTCATGCGGATAAGAGTATATAGTTGTCCTCCTGCTTAATTAAGCCCTATGCCATGAAAAGACGTATGGGAGTGTGGAGTTACAGCTCCACGGACTCGTAACTTCGGCATAACTCAACTCAGAGCCAGAGTCATAGTCAGAGCCGGGTTCGGATACCCCCACCGTAACCCTGCGAGTATTAAGAGGCGACGAAAAGGGAACCCACTATCCGGAGGTTAAACTGACTCAACTCAGAGTTAGATTTACTTTACGACTGGCGGTTTACCGCCAATCAGTTCGTTTTGACGTCAAGCCCCTTGAGACTCACGACCAGAGACTTCTGTCCAACTGAATTCTTGCGGTAATAGTCCTTACGTAACATCCTGTCTGACGAGAGAGTGGGTTTGTGTCTTCCATTTTTGTATGTTCTCTCGTTCCCCGGGGAAAGAACGGGTTCACTGAGCTGTTCCCTAGCAACGGCTGTTGTACTGTCTCCTGTTTGCGTAGTTGTTACTTGGTAATGGGTCTGCATGTCACGCTAATAAGAACATAAAAATTATAGCCGTCCTCATAGCCGCATGCCACCGATAAACAGCAAAGCCTGTTTACTACGTAAAGTATCCAGGGCGCATGTGCAATGTTCTTGTTGACAGGGGAGTTACACCTTTCTCTTGTACTTAGTTATTGTAATCTGCTACCTGTCCATGGGCCATCTGATTATAAAACAGCGGGAGAGGTTAAATAAAAGTACACGTTCCCCTAAGGCTTTTTGCAGTGCCTTTTATAGGATGCTTAATTTTACACAGAACCCTGTGATTGCTAAACCTATGGTCAGCACCGGAGCTTAAATCCTACATATTCATGATAGCTGAGAGTCACTTTGCGTGGTTCAAAATTATATTATTATGCAGCCATGTAATAAAACATATGATAAGTGCTGTATAAATTAAACGATCTACAGGGTGATTCATTTAAAATCCTAATAAAAGCAGTGCATTTTATATCACACACCATAGCTAGTGGATTGGTGCATGTGTTCAGAGCAGTGGGATGTATCTGGCATATTTATGTTATGCATTGAGTGATATATAGTACGATGTTTTATATTTGAGTGTCATTTTAATTGATCACTTTGTATAATACTATACGGTATACAGTAAGAGCGTATCTGTGGAAATTAAGCAAATTGTGATCAACGTTTCATTTGCATTGCAGTACATGCCATTTCAGTAAGGGTTTAAATGCATTATAATTTGATAATATATTGTACCTTATTTCAGACGGACGTAGTACGTTCTAATTGTAATGAATCAGCCACGGTTTCTTGGCCGTATCACTGAATTGTATTTCCACACACGTTATTATTAACAGCGTCTTCCTTTCGGCTATAAATGATAAATTGCGCATCGGGTACAATTATATGCAAAGTAGGTAGAGTGTGTTCTCCATAAATGTTGTTTATGATGACTCTGAAAGTCGTTATATTTATATGAAGTAGTCTTAAGGTCAAGAAATGGTATTCAAAATTACTTTTTCTTCTTTTAATTTAACCCTTTGAAGCATGAAATTCATCTAAATAATATGTAATAAACATTCAGTTCGTACCTCACAGGAAACACGTCTCCATGACAACTACTATCCTTTTAATGCCGTTAAGGAAGTCGTCGCTGTCTGTTGTAAGAATCATATGAAGAAACATAAATGAATATGAAAAATGCAGGTGGGCTCTTTCCTCGGAGGTAAATCGGTCCGCGCGTCAAGCCGACAGCTCATCTCAAACTAGTGCCGAGTTCGAGAATACGTGGATCTATGAATCCACTACCCCATACGTCTTCATGGCATAATGTTTAGTACAGGGACAACTTTACCTTTTTACCTTACTAGTGTCCTGAACGTGATAGCAAGTTCAACATATGGAAGCCTCCAATAAGGCTCGGAAATGACAGCAGTAGCTATGGGCTGTGCTGATAATATAAGCCTTGGCTCCGTTGACGTATTGCGTTTCCAGTGGAATGACGTATTTCCTGTCTGACGCAGACCCCCCTGTTAACTCCTCAGTTTATGCAAATCTAGACTGCATCAGACGGCGATAATCGATTCTAATGATGAAAGTTTTGCGGTTCATCTCTTTCTTCAAGGAGCGCCATGTTAATTCATCATTCAGCCACTGCAAGACCGAGACGAGGAGGAAAACGTGGAGTGCAAAGGCAATGGAAGAGGCGAAACCAAGGGAAGAAATTATGAAAAGAAATGGATGTCAAAGCAATATTTGGCCCGAAGAGAGATGAAGTGACAGGAGGCTGTAGAAAATTGCATAATGAGGAGCTTCATAACTTGTACTCTACTCCATGTATAATTAGAATGATCAAGTCAAGGGTGGTGAGGAGTGCAGGACATGTAGCACGAATGGGGGAGAAGGATATTGGTGTGAAAGCCAGAAGGAAGAAGACCACTAGGAAGACCAAGACGTAGGTGGGTGGATAATATTAAAGTGGATCTTAGAGAGATAGGATGGGATGGTATGGACTGGATCGATCTTGCTCAGGATAGGGACCAGTGGAGGGCTCTTGTGAACACGGTGATGAACCTTCGGGTTCCATAAAATGCTGTGACATTCTTGAGTAGCTGCACAACTGGCGGCTTCTCAAGAAGGGCTCAGCTCCATGGAGTTAGGTAGTTACTGGATGACATGAAGATAATACGAGAGTTATAATGAATAGACATTACTGATAATTTTGTTGACAGATTTTGGGTTTTAACGGTGATGTATTGTTTATACCGATATATGTTCTTTGGTCTTTGCATTATGTGGATGTGGGCACTGCTTCCGACGGTCGCACCGTATGTGAATTTGAAAGAATAATATAAATAAAGTATCGTTTTATGCGCGAAGTTTGAAATAATGCGAATTTATCCCGTAAGAAATCTGCAATATATTTGTTCCTATGAGAAAACTTCTCTTTAATTGTACGAATTCTACGGCAATGCGACCCGCACTCACTTTATTCCGATCCTGAAGTTCGAGGCGCCATGTAGCTCTGATTCATCGTCAAAGCTACTCACATCCACACGACACAAAGACGCAACAATAGAGTCAACATGAACCGTTTCATCTCTTACATTGAAGGCATTCGTAAAGAAAATTTGTTAGAAGTAGGTGCTCCACTGCACGTAGTCGGAATCAAGTGATAACGTCCCATATTGAATGACTGCAAAATACAATTTTCTAGAATCTCTGTCTCTAGAATCTATACTCTATCCACCGTAGGAACGAGGCTGCGTCATCGTCACTTGGTGAGATAGATCGTTACGTCATCATTAGAAAGTTACGAGGCACTATTTTGAACATATTTCCGGTATTCATTATCCGGCGGGAAATTCAAACACACAGGACTATTCTTCCGGAAGTTTGCGTACACGAGGTATGACGTAACAGTGTTCATAGCGCAGACGGACTCTACTCATATTCTCCTCACTTGGCCTGAATCCAAACGCCGTAAAATTCTTAAATACTTCGAGGAGCTAACAACTGCCGTCAGTGTTAAATATAATATGCGTAAGACGGAGTGACGGATTTATTTCTGATCGCCTGCAACGCATCAGACGCCAGGGTGGGCGATTAACATTCCGCATAACCAGCATAAACTGGCGTCAAACACAATAGGATTTATCTCTCCCCGCCATTCCTCAAGTCTTGCTATTGTCTGGGCCTATAACAGTCCGTAGATTTCCCCCACCCCCAAAAAAATAGGAGCCTAAAATAGTTGCGCGTATGGCGTGTGACTTAAGACCAGATTTATTGCACTGTTTGATACAGCGAGTGACTATACTTTACAGTTCACCGTTACACACACACACACACTAGTGTCGAGTCACTACTACACTGCCGTTGCTTAGTAGCGGCCTACATTGGCGGGCCTTTCCAAACGGTTTCCGACCTCACAGAAAACACCGTTCCTCTGTTGCTGTTTATGGACCTCTGCTGAGTAACGACAGTTGTATAGTTGCTTATTTCGCTGTCGTTGCCTAGTAACGGGTCTACATGTCAAAATTTTCTGTTCGCAGATGAGGGCAAGGAGTTATACTATACAAACGATTGCTTTCATCAGACCGTTTGTGAGACTCCCCTGAATCTAGATACCTACCTACAAAAGTACACGGCGTCACATCCCACGAGGCAGTAATGTTTAATTAGTAATGTGGTACCTAGGAGGTTAATGCAGCGGTGACTGTCTATCCTCAGTTCCTCGAGGAAAATTCCAGTTTAGTACCTCGATTAGGCAACGACAGTTTCCTGCCAAATCCTTTCCAATTCATAATTCATCGTACCTTTCAGCACTGTGTAATATAGCTGTTGACAGCATCTTAAAGCAAGCCGCAAAAAAAAGTTTATAGATAGGCCTGTTTACCTAATTTCTTAGAATATATAAAGTGGAGACAATTTGGATCGACGGTAACATTGGAAGACATATTTTTTACTTTTTTTATTGAAAGAATATATATATATATGATAGGGTACTTTATGAATATGGAGCAATTGGTGGAATGATATTTGGCAAGGGAAACCGCAGTACCGGGATGAAATCTGCCCCATGGCACTTCGTCCAACACAAATCCCACATGACCTGACCTGGGATGGAATCCGGCCCGCCTGTGTAGAAAACCGGGCGACTAACCGCCCACGCCAACAACATTTTTTATGTAGAGAGATAAGAGGTTTTGCCAGGACGCTTAACATATCCTGTCATTTAATTCGAAAGTGGAAATTACCACGTAATTGGATGAAATAGGTTAGTCATACTGGAACTTATTAGCGAGCGACTGAAGGGCTGTTCTCCCCCGCCTCCACGCCTTCTCCCCTTTGTCAAGTGAATATTCAGGAAATTAAGCTTCCTAAATATACCGAAAGTTTAATTTTTCGCACAGAAATTAACATCGTTGCCTGCGTAGTCTGCATAAGCACCAACTGCTTGTTAGATGGAAGGAGGAGGGGCAGATACTGCCCTTTGTACACTCCTTGCCTCTGTGCTGCGCGTATGGGAGGAAACGGGGCAGTGGTTGCAGTTGCACTGTTGGAGGGAGGGACTCTAACTGAAGCCCTACCTAACCCACACGTTCACTAGAATCCTCATCCCAGTGAGTGGACTGGACTAAATCATTGCACATAATTTGACGGCGCCAGGCCAGGAAACTTGGATGGTGCTTGCCGTACGTTGGTCGCAAACTCGCTGTAATTTATATCCTTTAGAAATAAACAGTTTCCCTAAAGTTGTAGTTATATTTCTTCCTTCGAGATGGCAGCACATGATGACTTACAGATATATGTGGTCAGTGCTGGAGCTGAGATTTTACTGTGATTACTCTAAAAATTAAACTCTGTCTTGTTTAAGGTAAAAAGATGAAGTTGTCCCTATACCTAATTAACTAAGCATTATGACATGAAGACTTATGAGGGCGTGGAGTTATAGCTCCATAATTCTTGACCTCAGCTTCATGTCCTGGCCTATATAACCCCGCGGAAAGATCCCCAGGTACCCATTGGATAGGAGTTTGGGTGAGAACCGGCCCGAGCGCTTTGGAGAGAAAATGAATTATGCCTTACCGGGAGTCCAACCGTGGCCACCCAGCCCGTAGCCTGTAGCTAAAACAGATAGAACTGTCATAAGAGTATTTAAAAAATAAATTTGTCAGAATTACTTAACCGTTTAGGGGGCGAATCTCTTCGGAATAATGTATAAAAGTTGTGTCCTTTATGGAACTAATTCATGCAGTAACTTCCAGGAAAATGATCGCTGTTTTTAGAATCGTGTTTAAATTAACAAATACCTTTCTGAGTGAAATTCCGAGTTCTTTGACGTTAAACCAGGTGGCTCATGTTGTTACCACTGCCATTTAAAGGCTTAATTTATTTTTTAATTTCGCTTAGTGGTGGTGGAGTCCAACTGGGTCCACTCGGCACGGCCACCACTGATTTGCCTATTGTCGCCTGCCCCGGGTGATTATGATGATGGAGAATTTGATGGAATGAAGATTGGGAGGGGAAACCGAAGTACATGGAGAAAACCCGCTCCAGCACCACTTTGTCTACCACAAATCCCACTTGACCAGACCCGGGGTCGAACCCGGGCCGCCGCGGTGGGAAGTCAGCGACTATCAGCTTAAGCTATGGCGTGGCCTATTTAAAGGCTTGAAAATTCCCAGAAAAGAATCAAGGAAGGGATATAAACGCTTGTCCTGAAAATGAAAAAAAACTGAATTGGTAGAGGAGAACTTTTTTGTGCAACCTGTGACAAATCTGTGTATGTCGCATTTTGCTTGTTCCGTAGTTTGTTCGAGAAGGGAGAACGGTACAATGCTGCTACAGCATCTCATAAAATCGCGCATTTCAACAAGCAAAATATGAGTGGTGAAAATGGGGTGTGGGGGATGCGGGAAGAGACCATCAAATTTTTGCATGTCACAGAAGGCTGACGGTTTTCTGGTATGAAATGCTAAAAGAAGCATGGAAAGCTTTGCAGTCGCCCAGTGGTTCTCGGCTCTTGGCTCCCTTCAGCAAAAACTGTAGTCTCGTTGCCATGGTAACGACAGTTGTTTTAAATTGACCCTCGATGTACTAGCTTTAATACCTACATTGCCAAAGGGTCATTTTTATGTTGCCACACCTGGTCTTATTTTATATCTATATCATACATTAAATTTCACGGCCGGTATAGCGACGGACTACGGGCTGGACGGTTGGGGTTCGATTGTCGGCAGGGGCAAGAGATTTTTCTTTTCTTCACAGCGTCGAAACCGCCTCTCTCCTGATCCAGCCTTGTACCCAAAGAGTACATTAGGGGTAAATCGGCCGGAGCATGAAGCTGACCACTCCATCTAGTGCCAAGGTAAAGAATGGTGGAGCTGTAACCCCACTGCCCAATACGTCTTCATGGCCATGCTTAATTAATTTGGCATAGGGACAATTTTAGTCTCTAAATATAAGAAAGAAAATTCTTCCAGATATTTTTTTAGTTCGGATGAGGTAGCTGTAAAAAAAGTGGTTTTGCCTGCTCCTGTTCTTAAGTGAAGTGGCCTCGGAACTGGTTGTTCCTTCGCAAAGATTTGTTTCCAGATATGAGAGAGTCCAACTGCGACGAAAGCGAGATAATAACATGATATATTGAACTATGGAATAAGCTCATAAGTGGAAAATTGCATTACATTCATCAGCGAACTCAGCAGCACACACATTAATTAGAATTTGGCTTGTCGTAGTTGGTCAAAGTGATTGCGTTCGTATGACTTCCCAGTTAAGACAAGGAATTTATTCTCTCGTGTTATTGGATTCATAACGCGGTTAGTTATTGCCAGGCGAACATTTTAGTGGCGCTCGAATGCCTAGATTATAAATGTGCAAGGATATATAGCCACACAGACAGGAAATCCAGTAATCATTTTACCCGTTATCTGTTGGCGGAAATATCTAATTTATTTCCAGGCGTCACATACAGAGCTCCATGTAAGTCGTGGTACTCCTTGCACGACAGTAATATTACGATTAACCGTTTAAAAGGAGAACATCGTGGGCAGGTTGGCATAGCGGTGACGGTCTAGACACATATTCGAGAAATGTTCGGTTCGTATCTAGGTTGGGACACCGTGTATACTGACTGATGTTTTCCGTGACTTTCCGTATAGTCCCAACAGGAAAATACCGGGAAAGTAATGTGATTAAAACCTGATTTTCTTCTAACATATAAGAATTCAGTCCGTACCTCACGGGAAACACATTACGTCTCCGCTACAGAGCCCAACCGGTTAATGCTGTTTAGGGAAACAGTCGCTGTTTACTGTGAGAACCGCACGGAACACACAAATACGCCGTGTGGGCGGAATATATAGCAACTCAGTCCGTACCTCACAGGAAACACATTACGTCTCCGCTACAAAGCCCAACCGGTTAATGTTGTGTAGGGAAACAGTCGCTGTTTACTGTGAGAACCATACGGAACATATAAATACACTGGTTGGGCAGAGTTCAGAGTTGTAAAATGGCATATATAGTAACCACTGGGATTATAACGGTTAATAATGACGGTCCCCTTCCAAATCCATTCCAATTTATTATTAACTTATCGTCCAACCATCCGAGCTACTGAGAGAGTAGAGAATGGAGGCCAAAGCAGTAAAAGTCAATACATTTCACTGGGCAAACAGATAAATTTTTGCATTTTGAAGGTTCCCAGGCAATGCCCGCTTGTCCTGGTAGAAGTAGCTAGGAGAGAGGGTAAAGCTTTGGGAAATGAAGAAATTAAAACTTTACGATGTACAGTCACGAACAGAGGAGAGGAGCTGAGCAGAAGCTATACTGCGCACGAATGGAATTTTGATATTGACGTAGGGAAGGCTACATTAGGGCGAAATTTTGATTGTACATTTACAGGACTACGTCAGAAGGCGAAACGATGATAACATTGAAAGGGATGCATTGCAACGTGCATAGGATTGACCCTGAAGTACCCTTAAGAGTGAGGAGATACGTTTCTCCGAAACGTCGAACTTTTACTGAACTGTACGGCGTTACAAGGCAGAAGAGAGTACTGTTCATAGTCATGGCTGCGAGGGCGCTTCAGCAACTTGAGGGCAGACAAGACAGGAACTGCAGCAATAAGGTGGAAGTTTTTTCCTTTTGCGGACGAGAGGTTCATTCATGCTTTGCGGTGGGAGGAGCATCTTGATAAGAGTCATAATGTTTACTGCTCACATCCGAGATTCGCCAATAAAGGGGAAGATAACGCGGAAACGAGCTGGGGTATGGGAAGGAACAGCGTTGGACCTAAGTTACTGATAGCGCACCAACCGGGGAAGGAGATTCTGTCTTCTGCATAGCGTTCAGAGCGCCTCTGGGGGCGCACGCAGTGGGGGAGCGGAGGTATAGCTCCAAGCATTTTTAGCCTTGGCATTAGATGGAGGTGAGTGGTAAGCTTCGCGCCCCGTCCCCTTTACCTCCGGGGTGAATACCCCCGGTACCCATTGGTGGGCTTCAGAGTCGGTCTTGACATTGTGACAAAAAGAAAAATCTCTTACCCGTGCTGGGAATCGAACCCCAGCCGTCCGCTCCGTAGCCAGTTATACCAACTGAGCTACCAGGCTGTTTCCCCTAGAAGAAGCCCAAACAAATGTGTAAAGTGACATTATAGGTTCGTATGGGACAGACTGAAGGTTTCTGTGTTATGAGGCTACGTCATACCCCTGGTTAAGCTACCTCACGCAACGCACCTAGGTTCTCTCCGGCTTATGAATACCGTGCGTGTTGAGACAGAATATATCACTTTCTGATGACGTATCGATCTACGTCACTAACTGATGGTGACGCATCCCTGTTCCCATAGCAGACTTAGCATATGTTATACTTTATAGTGTGGTAGACCGTTACCAACCTTTCGGAGGTAGTTACTGCTTCCATCATCAGAGCAGAAGACATGTAGACGTTCTTTCTAAACGTTGGTAACAATGCTACAGATTACATGTCTCATCCCTGAGGACAGTAAGCTACAAATGTCTAATTAATTCCTTGAGAGAATTTGTTCTGAATGGGTCAGAATAAAAAATGTAATGTATGGGAAGTAGAAGATGAGCAAAGTCCTAGTGCCTCAAGCAAGTGTCCGCTGGCGAAGCTTTACACGCGCCTGATGTAAACGTCCGTTTTTATAAGACGGAGTCTTGCTCGTAACTTTATCTTCCCCCCCCCCCTTCCTCGGCACACAGACCGCGCATCAACGTTAATGGAGACATCGCTTGAGTCCTTATTCTGATCCTAATCCTAAGAGCCCTCAGGGATGCTCCAGCACGGCTCTGAATTATTATTTGATCCTGAGAAATGCCTCATCACACTCAGGCGCGTAACAGAGGAATGTTTTTATTGATTTAGTGGAGAACAGAGGGAAGTGGCCAGTCTTGATTAGCTACCCATCCCTATATATGTAAATCGTGTATATTTGTTCTTATGTATAGCAGTCTATATGGTAAATAGTCTGAGCAGGACAGTATTTGTCGTAGTGTTTGTTCGTTTGTTGTTATGTTTCCATGTTAACGAAATGCTGTAGTACGATATCTCACTTGTTACGTTAAGGCTAACAGATGGCAGATGGAAGCGGTAAAAAGCGCTGTTTCAGTCTCAATTACATTGTCGACCTTTACCGAAAATGGGTATCTCTGTATTATTATTATTATTATTATTATTCGCCGGCGCGTAAGCCTGACAGCCTCACCGCCGTCTGCGAACCGATTGTCGAGAAACTGTGGGAGCCTCGACGTCTCACAAGCCTATGGGCCTCCAGGGCCCCTCACGAGAAGAGCTCCCGTGAAGTTAGTCAGGTTTGCGTTCCAGGAGCCTGACGCACTGGCAATGATGCTTCAGGCAGATATATGTTGTATTGCGTTCTGAAGATTAGGCGGAGATAAAAGGTAAAATTGTCTCTGCACTTAACTAATTAAGCACTACGCCATGAAGGCGTATGGGGGAGTGGATGATTAGATCCACATTTCCTCGACCTCGGCATTAGTTGGAGGTGAGTGGTCAGCTTTACGCCCCGGCCGCTTTACCCCAGGGGAAAGAGCCCCCGGTACCCATTGGATAGGAAGCTGGGGCCCCAGAGCCGGCCTGGACAACGTGAAAAAAATTATTGACCCTACCGGGACTCGAACGCCGACCCATTGGTCGTCAAGCCCGTAGCCAGTCGCTATACCGACTCCGGATTAGGTACCGATAAATGGAATAATGTGTGGATCCGCCACTGAACAGATAAATAGCTACACTACAGAAGAAACAAGAAGCCATTGCTGTCTGCGTGTAACCAGAGTTGAAGCAGAGATAAAAACAATCATGAGAGTGGGGTATTTTGCTAGTTTTGGCCCAAAGAAAAGGGGGGAAAGAGGTTCTGTGTGTGGGTGGGGGTTATGCAACTATAAGAGGGTTGGATGCTGTGTGCTGGGGGTAAGGCGCGTGGCTTGTGCGATTAAGTTAAACCGTAGCCCCCCTGGTGGCCCATCTCATCCCCCAAGGAGCCAGCCCGCCTGTCGGTTTGTATTATCGATCTAGCGCTAACGGGTGACCAAAGAGACACATTGGCAGAGAGATCCAGTAGCTGTCTACAGGTTGTTCCGCAAGAAACGGCACCCCGTTGCGTCGGGAACACTAACTCCTTGGAACTGAGTCCTTGAGAAGCCACCAGTCGCTCATCTACTCATGAATTTCCCAAAATTTTATGGAACCCGAAGCTTCATTACCGTGTTCAGAAGAGTCCGCCACTGGTCATCCTGAGCCAGATGAATCCAACCCATCCTGTCTCTGAGGTTCGTTTTAATACTATGTCTCACCCACGTCCAGATCTGAGGACATTCGGAAGCGTAGTTGAACTATGCTACAGTCCGGAAGGTCGCGAGCTCGATTCCCGATGAGGCCATTGGATTTTCCAATTGACCTAATCCTTCAAGCTGCACTATGGCCCTGGGGTCGACTCAGCTTCTAACAGAAATGAGTACCAGGAATCTTCCTGGGGGGGTAAAGAGCAACCCGCACGTAAGGCTGACGACCTCATCGCCATATGTGAGCCGATTATCTAGCAAACGTGGGAGTCTCGACGTCTCACAAACATGTTGGCCTCCAGGGCCTGTTACAGGGACACTTCCAGGTCACCCTGCTGCTCTTCTACCTTGCGGCTCTCCTACCAAACCCCTATAAACATTCCTCCTCTTCCCCATGCTTGCTACATGCCCTGCCCATATAATCCTCCTTGATTAATCTCATTATATTTGTCGAAGTTCATCACTACGAAATTTTCTCCCATCTCCTATCATTTCATCCCTCTTCCGTCCCTGTGTGTCCCTCAGCAGCCTGTTCTCAAACACCATCAATCTATGTAAAACAAGGTAAAGCTTTGTCTTCAAATTGAAAGGTCATGTGACGAATGGTTTCATATTTTCTGAGTCCGTGAGCATCCCTGAAGATGTATAACCAGGAAATATGCTACAAATCAAATTCGAACCCTTAAGGGTAATTTTACGTGCCGTCCCAGTGACTCTGCATCTCTGTATTGAACTGTCATCACACTTGAAAGTAATTTCAATGCTTCGAACTGAAATTTAGCTTATTTCCCTTTTCTCTCTCTATTTTCGATCTGTTGTTCCTTCTAAGGGTTCGGGAGGGGGCGGATGCTTGGTTGCACCCCCCTGCCGGCGCCCATGGACTCTCCGTGCAAAAATTTGGGGACTCTGCCATAAACCACACCGCCGAGGGGCCCCAGTTTAAATGTACCTACGCCACGGATCTTGTAGTGGTCTGGTTTGTTTAAAGATATTTGCCGTTTGCCATTTGTCCATCACATTCAAGTGCCAGGAAGTTTCATATCGCTTTGTCTCACGTTTCATCATGATGATGATCATCATCATGTGTGGTGAAGGCGCATTGCCAGCGAGGTCACTGTACTCTCCAATATTTTAACTGAGGATACAAAAAAGTTCCTATACTGTTGGCTTCAGATGTAGAACACGTTTGCGTTCCTGCATCAGACGAAAGTTCACTTCGTGGCATAACAATGCAAACCTGTCCTTCTTTGTTTGTTTTTACAAAAATTGGCGACCACAACACATCACAACTACAGAAAGAAATCACAACTTTAATAATACGTATGGAGGGTACACATGTCTAATTGAAGGACTATCAAATTCCTTAGGCCGCTTCATAGCTCAGGCGGTTAGTCGTTGGCTTTCCACCGCGGCGCGGCCTGGGTTCGAGCTCTGGTGTGGTCAAGTGGGATTTGTGGTGGACAAAGTGGCGCTGGGGCGGGTTTTCTCCGAGTACTTCTTTTTCCCTTGCCAATCTTCGTTCCACCAAATTCTCCATCATAATCACCCCGGGGCAGGCTACAATAGGCCAATCAGTGGCCGCCGTGCCGAGTGGACCCAGTTGGACTCCACCCCCCACTAAGCGA
>NW_019745093.1:579651-583551 GCF_002891405.2 Cryptotermes secundus
ATTTCAATTTTAATCAAATTCCTTGATAATCTCGTTAGCAGCGGGCTGTATAGTTCTATACGCCAAAAATATTTACAGATTATGTGTGTAAATAGCAGTAAAAGACAGTTACATGTATGTATGTACTGTATGTATAATATTAACAAAATATACGCTGTAGCTATTGTCACTGTCTGATACATGGGGTTAATCGTCAAACGGCTTCGACGCATCATTTGATAATACATGCGTATACGTTTGTACCTTTATAAAAGCCAGTTTCATGTATGAAGATGAAGTTTTTTTAGGATGTGATGCCGTATATTTTGGTAGATATGTACACCCAGCCTCGTGAGGATAATTGAGGAGCTATTTCAAGGAAATAGCCTCTCCGGATTAGAAAACCGAGAGTTCTGTGGAGACACTTTCCATCACACGCACTAATGGAAGAGACGTTTTCTGTGCGGTCCGTGCCGAGGCTATATAACGAGTGACAGCCTGGTGGCTAAGGCCGGGGCAACGGGAACGTCCGCCGTTGAAAGCCGCTTCCAAGCAACGGCTAGTGAAGACCGAGAAGACTTTATACGTGCTGTAGTTACAGCGATCTTAGGAGTGTGCAACTTAGTGAGACTGGCGTAGCTATTTGTAGTTACGTTCTGTAAGTGTCCAATAAATCCAGTTACCAATCCAAACCCCGTCTGTAGCCACTTCTCCATGTGACAATATATATGTATATGATAAATGATAAAAACTCCGTCCCAAGTGCAAACAATATATTATATGTCTTTGATCTTGCTGTCTTTTACACTACATGTTTCGGCTTCAAACGGCCATCATCAGGTGTATACTCTCACGTAGCTGTTACACTGCACATAGTTTAAAATTTAACATTTTAAAAACACATTGTTGCTTTCCTTGTTATTATCAACATCTACTTCGTTATCTGTCTGGTAGAAGTAGATGTTGATAATAACAAGGAAAGCAACAATGTGTTTTTAAATGTTAAATTTTAGACTGGGTTCAGTGTGGCAGCAACATAAGAGTATACACCTGATGATGGCCGTTTGAGGCCGAAACATGTAGTGTAAAAGAGCAAGATCAAAGACATATAATATATTGTTTGCACTTGGGACGGAGTTTGTATCATTTATCGTGTCGAGTGCAACAGGATGCTTAAATATAATAATATATATATCGAGCGTCATACACATATAGTCATCACAGTAGGTGGGTAACTAATCACATGAAGATTTTGTCAGTTTTTGAGGTCCCTGCAGTTGTGTGAAAGTACAGCAGGAACTGATAGGCGGGAGAACGCAAGGCCCGTCAGCCATCCTAGGAATTGCTTGAACACTCCCTCGAGATCAATTCTCGTCCACAACGAACTCCTGACGACGCAGGCTACCAGATCTGTGCGGTTTCCAGACCCACCGAATTCACAGACTGTCTCTGTCGCTTCGCTGTTGTCTGCGTTTCTTTTTTATGGGTACGAAACTTGGTGTCGGCTTCTCAGGGAAGACTATATACAGTGTTTCAGCAGAGCATGCGCAGTAGAATAGCTGGACCTAAGAGACAGGAAACATAAGGGAAAACGAAGAAAATTACACGTTGAAGAACTTCATGTTCCGTGTCCTTTAACTGAATACTGTTAGTCACGCATGGAGCTGAGCCCTTCTTGAGAAGCCACCAGTTGTGCAGCTGCTCAAGAACTTCCCAACATTTTGTGGAACACGAAGGTTCATGACCGTATTCACAAGAGCCCTCCACTTGTTCCTATCCTGAGCCACATCAATCCAGACCATACCACCCCATCCCAGCTAAGTCAATTTTACTACTGTTCACCTATCTACGTCGTGGTCTTCCTAGTGGTCTCTTTCCTTCCTTCTGGCCTTCCCACCAATATCCTGTGTGCATTCCTCTTCTCCCCATTCGTACTACGTGCCCTGCCCAGCTCATGCTACTTGACTTGATCATTCCGGTTATACTTGGAGAACAGTACAAGTTATGAAGCTCCTCATTATGCAGTTTTCTCCAACCTCCTGTCACTTAATCTCACTTCGGTCCAAATATTGCCCTCAACACCCTCAGTACCAAATGCTGTTATGTTGTTCAAATGAAAGAAGAACACAGAGAGAGGCGTGTAACACGCATGATACTCGCTACCTGCTTCACGTTAATTTCTCGCTTGACATTCGACCCTGAAGATGGAGGCGAAATTTTCCTCCGAAGCGATCGTTGACTTTCAATGGACTACACGGCTATATATATCAAAAGGTAGAACTCTTTATATGCACTGTCTTTTGAGAGAGTTTTTTTCTTCTTATCTCTCTTCGGTAACCCGAAATGTTCAGCTTTCGTTTGAGTCTGTGACGTACCTACATGTGGCGGCTCCCTTTTTAATATTCATGATGGCGTCGGATGTGGAAATTTTAAATTGCTCTCGGAATTATACTTCACAACTAATTGAGATTTTTCTTTGGTGAGTACGTGCTGTTGTAAAACTCTTTACTGACAATCATATTTAATTCATTTTAATGTTATTCGTAAGAAACAATGGCGACTCTGAATACAATTTGGGAATGTAATGATCCTAATTACATGTCATTACTCCGTCTACAAGGCATTCCGAATACTGATAGAAAGTCATCCAAGCATGAAGCACACAATGCTTACCCTTACCATTAAGATGACGCTTTATATATTAATACATGTTTTTTTTTTTTTCGAAAATCAACCTTACGGGATGATCAACTCTGCTCTGTACTCACCGTAATTATGAAGCGATTTTATTATTAAGGTTAGATCATCTTTAAAAAGAGATCCCCGTTATTTGTATGTAAGAACTATGACGATTTGGAGCCAGATTTCGTTAATAGCAGGGTATCGTTAAACTGCTAACACTGGTCCACCCTACCAATTAAATTCATCGCTATTCAGCATAACGTCAGATAGCCAGTGAAGAGAAAAGATGGCTCCCGGCCAGATACACGTCCATCTTGCTCGCCAGAGGAGCCCCGGCCTCCCAAGAAGGTTCTGCAGACGCATGCGCGTGTTCTCACGTGCTTTGGCGTGAGTAACATTTAAATTGCCCACCATTCTGCCGCATGTTATCACTTTTAAAGCTCAATGGTAACTATGTGTACCATTTGATTAAAATCTAAAAGTTTGTGACGATGGTACATAGTACAAATATTGTATTGAAGACGGAGACAAAATCCAGTCTCCGAAACGTCGTGTTTTGAAAAATAAAACGGACGGTTCTTAGATAAGGACAAGACGATGGATAATGTCCAGTAACATAATATTTGTTGTAATGTGTAGCATTTGCTTTAACATTAAAAATGAACGTTACAGAGTATATTTGTGTGATTCTCACAATAACTCCCCCCCCAAATAACATTGGTTGGATCGAAGAGGAGATCCCATTTCCAAAGACATACGGTGTTGGAACGAAAACGAAAATGGTCATGGGTCCAGATGGGCCCCGAAACTGTGCTGGCAAGAGGCAACAGCAGTGCTATGTTGTACCATGCCCACACAGTAGATTTATGTGTTTGTGATCCTCACAGTAAACAACTTCTCTTTCTCTAAACATCGTAAACCGGCTTGTCTTTGTCGGGGAAACGGGTTGTATTTTTAGTTATTAAATAATATGCATTATTTAGATGAACTTCAGGCTTGAAATAGTTAACGTTTTTGCCAGTGTGTCACCTGCGACAAGTATCATTACAAGGGCCACACGAGCCGGCTAGGGTATCCGCGCCAGGAAAATCACGCGAGAAATCTTCCATTCCTCGTACATTTGCGTACGCGCTGAGGTATGGGTTGGTAATCTGGACAAAACAAAGAAGGGACTTCTTGCTTCCCGGGCTTATTCTTTGACCTGAGGAAGGAAGAATTACGTTCCTCCGAAACGTCAAC
>NW_019745093.1:583692-587830 GCF_002891405.2 Cryptotermes secundus
TATAATTTCCTTATAGGCCTATGAGATCGACCAAAAATCGTTCCGCCATCGACCGGTTGGACATGCCTGTTCTAGACAATCGGGTCACAGATGGCGGTGAGGTGAGCCTTACACGCCGGCCGCCCTTTACCCCCAGGAAGATTCCTGGTACTCATTTCTGTTTGAGGCTGAGTCGACCCCAGGACCATAATGCAGCTGGAAGGATTAGGTCAATCGAAAAAAATCCGATGACCTAATCGGAAATCGAACCCGCGACCTTCCGACTTGTAGCGTAGAGGTGAGACAGATCCAAAACGTGTGGTTAGTGTGGAGTGCTCAGTGCGCCTGCGGGAGCCGTGACGTAGAGCCATGATGTATGCATGATACACTTCTTATTTAACGATTTTATGTCCCATAACTATCCCAGAGCGGGTTATCTTGAATATGGATTGAAGAAGTAAATAAATTATATTTTTAGTGCCCTTATTTCATGTCGCAGTTCAGCCAAAATTCTGTTCAGAACTCGGTGATTGCGTCACGATTCCATATCCTATGCAAGGAGACATTGCTGTAACTTCCTGTTAGGGACATCAGTAAGATCTAGAATTCTGTGACGTTGGTACATTGCTACAAGCATCATGTTATTGGGCATTATCCGTTGTCCTGTCTTTATCTAAAAACCGTCCTGTTTATTTTTCAAAACACAGTGTTTCGGAGACTGGATTCTGTCTCCGTCCTCAGGTAAAACCTCCCGCAGGAGATAGGGACTACTACTATCTATTGGGCCCAACTGACTATGTTTTACCTGAAGATGGAGACAGAATCCAGTCTCCGAAACATTGTGTTTTGAAAAATAAACAGGACGGTCCGGAAGGAAAGAGACACCAAGAACACCTAAACATAGGTGGAAGGACAATATTAAAATGGATATTAGAGAACTAGGATGGGTTAGTATGGATAGGATTATTCTGGCTGAGGATAGGGACCAGTGACGGACTTTTTTGAAAAAGGTAATGAACCTTCATGTTCCATAAAATGTTGGGAAATTGTTTGGTAGCTGAGCGACTGGCGGTTTCTCAAGAAGGACTCAGCTCCATAGAGTTAGTTAGTTAGTTAGTGATCAAATTGTTTAAAATGCCCGCCATGATGAGATTACGAGCGAAGGGCTGTCTCTGTGGTAACCCTTATTACAGAGGTTACTGAAGCTGACTGTTGTACAGCGAGGCTGCTTCGCGACAGAACAGTTGTGTTGTTAACTCCATTATCACACAACGTCCACACGGAAGCTGCTACAGTCTATTCGACGGACGTGTGCTTTTCTGAACGCCCCTGCTGTTCTCCTACCTTAGTAACATCATTACAGTCTTACTACAGCGTGCAGACGGGAGTGAATTTTATTTTCAGTCAGCCTTTGAAGCCTCAAATGTATATAAATAATATTATAAACATTTTTAAACAAATTTTGTAGCATAAATTTTTGTATGCGAATGTTTAGTGACATATTCTGTCTACATATTATAGTTGTTAACTTCTACCAGACTACACGGCATCTGTCCCAGAAGATTATACTCTTTTTATATTCCAATTTCGTTTCAGTGTCTGACTCATGCATAAAACTCATAAATTTATTTCGTTATCTGTTTTAAAATCAATTTTGATGCCGTAAAATAAATTTCTGTTTGCAGTCTTAAGTTGTTATCTCTGTTATGTTCTATTCTTTTATTATAAAGAACGAGAAAATATGGCGGACTGTGAGTGTTCCACTTAAGTTCCCTCCACTCGATGATCCTGTTGTCATGTCCTATCCAATTTTCCTATCGTAACATTTCATAGATGCAGGACGATTGCCCTGGAGCGCTCCTTAGAGAAGCACAGTGGTCCAGCAGCCGACGCCGTGGGACGCGTCGCCGAGGACTGGAAACCTGGAGACAGAATGGGTGGAGTCAGAGAGAAAGAATAGCAGTTGTAATACCAGAAGATGGGAAGAATGGGAATTTAAGAAAGTTATGGAGGCTAGGGGAGTGCCTTTGTATGAAGAGGAAGTAATTTATTTTTATGGACGAATATTTCCATAGAATAGAATAGGTGACGTTGGTAGTTCTGAAGCACTTGAGCACGTATGTGCAGACAAAATGAAATTCTACTAGAGTCGCATGTCACCTGTTTTTGTGTTTGAAATTCAATTGTCTAACATAACTGAAGGATGCATGGCATGTGATTCCGTGTAGTCTGGTAGATCACCGACGTTTAGGTGGAAAGTATTGTCTCCATCTTCAGGATCGATGAGTCAAAAAAAAAAGCAATCAGAAAGACAAGATCATCGAGATTTTTAGATTTTTCGATTCTGAAAATGGAAGGGGAAAGTTGTTAGGTAAAGGTAAAATTGTCCCTGTTCGTAACTAATTAAGGCGTGTGGGGGATTTGATGTATAGATCCACATATTCTTGACCTCAGCACTAGTTGGAGGTGAGTAGTCAACTTCACGCCCCGGCTGCTTTACCCCAGGGCAAAGAGCCCCTGGTACCCATAGGATAGGAGGTTGGGTGGACCCCAGAGCTGGTCTGGACGTCGTGGAGAAGACAAAAAGTCTTGCCCCCACCGGACTCGAACTCTGACCCCTCGGTCGTCCAGCCCGTAGCCAGTCGCTATATCGACTACACTATTCCGACCCCTTAGGAGCAAGTTATTATGAAACCTTAATTCCTTTATACCAGACTACACGACGGCAATTAATATACTTAACAAATGGATGTTAAATGTAAAACATTGTGACGCTTGTATTGGACGTCCTTTTAATGGCCATGTATTGATGAATGTAATGTTTCGGTCGCTTTGCTGAACATTGCTGGCTATATGAAGTAAAGGAATATGAAATCCGGGGAACATATAGCACAAGGAGATGAGAAATGCATACACAATTTTTGCTATAAAACCTCGAGAGAAATGGAATATGTAAATATAGACGGAAAGATAATATTAAGATAGATTTTAAACAGACAGGGTCAAATTGAACAGGATAGGGCTGGCGTAGTGGTAATGTTATACACTCGTATTCGGGAGCTACGCGGTTCAAATCTCGGATGGAACACCGGCTATCTTGACTGAAGTTGTTCTTTGTCTTTCTCCGTCTCTCCAGGTAAATGCTACAGTAGTGCCCAGATTAGACCACAGCAACTTCCTTACCGATCTTTTCCAACTCATCAGTCATCCTACCATCCGATGCTAGGCAGTATGGCTATTGGCGGCGTCGTCAAATAACCCACAAAAGATTCAAGGCCTGACGTGCAAGAAAACAATAACTTTGATTGTATTAATTTAGGATCAATAAAATTGTATATACTGTGACATGTAGTCCCATTGGCAAGTAACAGATGTGTAAACAAGGGGAACAGCTTTGGGGACTCGTTTTCCCGGCAACGAGAGAATAGGCAATAATAGAAGAGGCGTTTTCTGTGTGGTCCGTGCCGGAGCTATATAATGAAGTTTCGCAGTTGTGAGAAGCTGGTAGCTGAGTCCGGGGACTGTTCGGGAACGAAGAGGAAGGAGAACGTCCGCCGTTGAAGCCGCTACCAAGCAACGGCTAGTGAACACTGAGAATACTTTAAATGTGCTATAGTTACAGTGATCTTTACAATGTGTATCTGAATGAGATTGTATTTATTTGTAATTGCGAATGTAAAAGTGTCCAATAAATCCGATTACAAATTCAAATCCCGTCTGTGGTCACACCACGTGACAGTAGTATATAAACATTTATAACCTTGGGACTTATCATTGACTTTAGGCAGTTTAGGGTTGCCACAGAAACAAAATGTGGAGCATTAACGAACAAGCATTCTTCTCTCAGTGTATCGTGTCTATTCTATGAATAGTGATAAAATATTGATGTCGATTGTGAAGTGTATCATATTTTATAAAGAAGACGTTGTGTGATTGAATATTTGTGCGTATTATTCGTGGGAGGTGGAGTTAAATGTCAGCCTCGATGTATCGTTAGATAACATAAAGGAACGAAAGCTTGTATAAGAAATGATGAGAATTCCCGTTGAATTGTCAACGGGAGTTACACTGGTGTTTTATGTACATTCCTTTACTCAGGGGTAGTAGGCTGTTCGCTTTCTGAGAATTTGCTGTCCTTGAGTGTCTGCTGTGTTTCCAC
>NW_019745093.1:587847-616593 GCF_002891405.2 Cryptotermes secundus
TGAGGGAAGAAAGGGGGGGGGGGGATGAATGATGGATTTCTCGCCCGTGTTCAGGATATCGCGCTGTTCAGCTTCAGCGCATTTCAGTCTCCCCGTGCGCCGATACACACGGACACAATAGGAGCTGTGTTGCTTCCAGCTCTCTTGATCCCTGCCGTCTCGTCAGACTCGGGAAGTGAATGACGAGCACAAAAACAAGTGCTGCAACCCCGTATACTTTGGTAAAGGTAAATCTTGAGGGTAAAGTTAACTTGCCGATCACGGTAGCCGAGCGGTCTAAGGCATGAACTGTCTTCGCTCGCTCGGAAACCGGGATCGTGGATTCGAGTCCCACTCAAGGCATGGATGTTTAGTTTGTGTGTGTGCGTTTTTCTATGTTTGTGTACAGGTAGAGGCCTTGCGACGAGCTGATCACCCGCCCAAGGAGTCCTACCGAATGTGTAAGATCTAGAAAAATCGAAGTGAACGGAGAAGTTCATGGAGGTAGGCCTAGGCCCACTGGGGCTGTAGTGCCAAGGAAAAATAAAGTTAACGTATGGCGGAGTGGATGTATAGATACACATTTTCTTGACCTCAGCACTAGTTGGAGGTGTCTGGTCAGCTTCACGCCCCGACCGCTTTACCCCGGGAAAGAACCCCCGGTACCCTTTGGATAGGAGGCTGGGTGGGCACCAGAGCCGGTCTGGACGATATGGTGAACAGAAAATTCTGACCCTAGCGGGACTCGAACTCGGACCGCTCGGTCGTCCAGCCCGTAGCCAGTCGCTGTACCGACTGCGCTACCCCGGCTCACGGCATGCGGAAGGTCAACATAAATATGACATACATATGCATAACTGGGGGGCACGCGGTAGCGTAGTTGGCTGAGGCACTATGAAAGAAGCTCGAAGGTCGAGGGTACGATTCGCGAAGAGGTCACTGGATTTTCAGTTGACCTAATCCTTCCAGCCGCACCATGGCCCTGAGGTCGACTCAGCCTCTAACAGAAATGAGTACCAGGAATCTTCCTGGGAGTAAAGTTCGACTGGCGCGTAAGGCTGACAACCTCACCGCCATCTGTGAGCTGATTGTCTAGAGAAAACGTGGGAACCTCTATGTCTCACAACCATATGGGCCTCCAGGGCCTGTTGCAGATGCCGTCAGCCTTAGGTGGATGTAAGCGCCGTGTTATATGGCAATCCGAGCAGGTTGGCATAGCGGTAAAGCTGTAGGCTAGTGTTCTCGATGTGCTAGGTTCGAATCTCAGTCAGGAAACCGGATGTCGTGCCTGTGGTTTTCTCGTCGGTTTTCTCATTCCTTCCAACGAAATACCGGGATATCTCAGTTAGGCCACGACCACTTCCTTCCAATCCTACCGTCCAACGCCATATGGTCGCGTCGTCAAATAACCCAGAAAAATAACATCACAGAAGAGTACGTCTGTTTCTAGAGGAGGAGGTGACATATTTTGTTTTTGTTGCTGCTGTCACGTGTTTGTCCTTTCGGTTACACCGCCCAGTCCAGCTTGTCTGTGTGCAGAGGCTGCGCGTGTCTCCATATTGAATGCATTTGTGTATAGAATTGGCGGTTTCTTTTGTATCTCGTCCGTTTGATAAAGCGACCTCTGTATTGAATGCGGTGACTTCTCAAATAAATTCCTGTTAGAAACACTGCACAATATTTACCCACCTAAAACCGAGTGGCTATTATGTGCACCACCAGTTTTAACATCAAGAAACTCGGAATATTACCTGCGCTATATATACACGGTGCCAAATCCCAGAAGACTGCTTTCTTCATAGTCACCGCCGTGAAAGCCTCAAATCTTATATATATAACGTTAATCACCAGTTCTTTCTCTGAACAAAATTAAAATGTTACTTAAGTCATCTGCCGAAGTCTCTTAACACAGTGGCTAGACATTGAAGTAAATGGACATCATCAGCTGTCTGTTAGAATGTTTGAAATGGGGACAACATACAGCCGTTTACGAGGTGGATATATTACACAGTCGGAAGTCAGAAACTTTAGAAACTGTTGTTTGTAGAAGGCTCTTAAATCGGAGACAGTAAAGAAACAAGTGGAGCCTCTTCCTCCCAGATAACAATGCAAAGGATTGTGGGTGTCTGTGATGCGATGAGCCCAATAGATAGACCCGGTAGCACAGAAATAGATCTGTTCCAGCAGCAGCAGGAGCCAGCTTGACAGGGTACACCTTCCTCTTCTCTGTAACATGGCGATCAAGTTCCCAGTTCATTTGTTTCTCTTCTGTACGTGTTTATATTGTCGCGCATTTGAGGAACTGAGACGTGGGTTTGGATTGGTAATCGCATTTATTGACAGTCCACAGGTCGTAACTACAGTTAATTATTACTGGAACAATAAGATCGCGCCATAGCTCAAGCGGCTAGTCGCTGGCTTCCCACCGCGGCGGCCAGGGTTCAATCCCGGGGTCTGGTCAAGTGGGATTTGTGGTGGACAAAGTGGCGCTGGGGCAGGTTTTCTCCGAGTACTTCGATTTCCCCTGCCAATCTTCATTCCACCAATTGCTCCAGAATCACCCTCACCTATCATCTGGGGCCGGTACAATAGGCCAGAAGTGGCCGCAGTACAAGGGACTTAGTCCCACTCCACTAGCGATAAAAAAATTACTGGAACAATAGCACATAAAGTAAAGTGTTCAGCACAATTCTAATCTTCGTATGTAGTTTCCGGAACTGTACTCTTGGATTCTTCTCCTGATTCTGTTACCTTCACTTCCCCTATAATCTTTTCTCAAACCGTGTAGAAGTCACAGCTGCACTGAACTAGTCTCACAGCTGCCTTGAACTGCCTTCTACCGAGAACTGACTGCTGTGTGCCTTTGTCTTCCCATTCTCATGACTGAACTGTCAAAAGTCAGTCACATTGCGACTGACGGTCACTCAATAAGTCTTGGTGTCGAGCCCCATCTTGGCACAGAAGCTGAAGAATCTCTGTTGTTAAGATCCGTTGCTAGGAAACGGCTAATGGAGACTGTAATAGGCTGAGGACACTAGTATGTGTATGACAGTGATCTGTAAATTGTAGTCATGAGTCTTCTGTCTGAGTGGTCAGTAAATCGAGTCACCAATCGAAAGCCCATCTACAATCACCCTTACACACGACAATATTAACTTTATTGTTACACTTACAGTGACACCTTTCGATCTGTTGACTATTTGTTTGATGGTTTCATGAAAACGTGCGCGGTTATCAAACAGAAACTAAAAATAGAAGTTATATTGTCATTTTATTGAACTTATTAAGTGTTTGTCCAGTTGTATACACAGATCCCCGTACCTTAATTACATATATCTATATAAAAAGTGGAAATAATCGAGATTTATCGATTACTTTGTTGGATATAATAGTATAACAACGTTAACCTTACGTCAAGCCCCTCGGCGTTATGGTTCCAATTTTTATTATTATTATTCCGCCATTTTGTAACTCCGCCATTTTAAGAAAGTGCTGCAGTGACGCGCAGTACCCGCCTAGTCGGTCACTGCAATTTTTTTCTGTTGCCAGCGCCCGTTATGGAGGGGGTTGTGACGTCACACGAACTCTTTTGTAGAGTGAAATTTATATGAATATTATTCATCGTACCGGTATATTGGATAAGAGAGACCGTTATTCCTACACCGTTATGTGTGGTCGTTAGATTGGTTGAAACACAATGCAGTTTTGAGGCCCCCATGTTGTAAATGTTAGAAAAGTTTGCTGTTTAATTTCGCACAGTAGAAGTTTTATTCTGTGAGGCCTCTCGCCCAAGAGTGCTAACCATTTTTCCGTAAAATGCGTCCTTTCAGAAACGAACCCCGAAATGGAACAAAACAGAAGTCCTAATCTGTAAGAGGAAGAACATTAAGAATTATGGAGCATGTTGGAATAGCGGTAACTCCCTTGACTCGTATTCTAGAGGTGCTCGATTCGAATCTCGGCCTGGACACCGAACCTGATACGATTTTCATGGTTTTCCTCAGTCTCTGGAGACAGACTCTAGGATTATACTTTGATTTGGCCACGGCTTCTTCCTTCAGTATCGTTTTATAATTCACAACTCATGTGATTCTACAATTTCACACCGTATAGTCTGGGTACTAACAGCGTCGTTAAATAACCGAAAAATTGGTTCAAATACGCACCACATCCTTTTTCAATTATACTGTTGTCCTTTAGTGCGTTACCTTGGCAACGAAATCTGTTTTTGCTCGGCAGAACACTGTTGCTCAGTTATACAAGCTGCTCTGGAACGCGGTCCACTCAGCCTCGTGAGGATAATTGAGGAGCTACTTAAAAGGAAATAGCGGCTCCGGTCTAGAGAACCGAGATTAACGGCCGTGGGGAACGTTGCGATGACCACGTGACACCCTCTATCAGCAAAAATTGGCATTAACCTCGCCGACAAGCGGCGGTAGCTCGTTCGGTATAGTTCGCTTGCGGACTACAGGTCATGAAGTTGGGTTTTTTGGACATGTACCCGTTGCGTAATCACCTGGGGTCTGGTGCGTGTACCGTTATATCCCTGAGGATGCCGTCTCTACATATGTAATTAGGACGATGGTCTCTATAACTTATTAAAATTTGATCAAAATTATTGCAGCCGATTTTGGGAAAAGCGCCGTTTTCTTTTCTGGGTTTAATCTGAAGGTTTAATTGTCTGAGAGCTTGAATATTCATGTTCACCGAGCTCCGACCTATGATTGATAAAGTAAGTAAAAGTAAAAAGTAAAGGTGTCCCTGTAACAGGCCGTGGAGGCTCATAGGGTTGTGAGACGTCGAGGTTCCCACACTTTTTAGACAATCGGCTCATAGATGGCGGTAAGGTTGTGAGGTTGTGAGCTTTACGCGCCGGCCGCCCTTTACCCCCAAGAATATGTGTAGAATAATCCTCGTACTCGTTTTTGTTAGAGGCTGAGTCGATCCCAGGGCCATAGTGCGGCTGGAAGGATTAGGTCAATTAAAAAAATCCAATGACCTCATCGGGACTTGAACCCGCGACCTTCCACACGCTTAAATATCGAATATGAAACAAGAAATCCGCATAACCATTCAGACGCTAGCGAGGCACACAAAAGAGACCGCATTCCAAAACCCTCTTATCGTACTCAGGGCGCTCAACGAATGCAAATCCGCCAAAGTATGAAGTTCAGAGTACTTTGTGGTACTACATACAAAGACAAACAAGTCCACTGAAGCGGATTGTGTTAGTGACTTCGAGACGCAGGGTGGTATAAATCTTTACCGCTTGTCCAACCTTTTCACCAATTCCTCAGGTCCAGTTCTAAATCCTGATTATCGTCAGTACGAATTGAAGAGATTTATAGGACCGCCAGCGCGGTCACTTAGTCTCCGATACCCTGTCCTGTGTTGCAGCAACCTGCCCCGTACCAGCATGTACAGTCCGTCTTGTTACACTTGGCCGTCAAGCGACTGCGCAGTGGATTCGGTCTAGCCCATCAACTGAAATATTGATTGTAGTGTATGTGTATGCGTTATGACAGGGCATTAGTTGTAGCGCGTCAGTCTCTCTCCATCCGGCAGTGCAGTTGCAACCACTGTCGCTTTCCTTCTTGCAATACTAATCACGCGCAGTTCAGATGTCAGGTCAAACAAACGCCCTGTACAGTTGTATTGTATATGCTAGAAGCTACAGAAATCATGCCGAGAAACAGTATTGTGATCTCTCTTTTGATATCGCATAGTTTTGTAAGAAGGTTACCACAATTCCATGCTTTCTCCGAAGTGTTTGTAGACATTTAGCAGATGACAAGCTCACAATACCCAGAGAAGAAAGTACACGTATGAATGTTCATCCCTGTGAGAACCTCCAATCATGCACAATTGACGATGTGCTATATCTGCAAGTACAGGCACTTAGACCTTTCTTTCACTGCACGAATTTTAACTCCAGACTTCACGCAGGGATTCCTAAACTTTGTAGTGCCGGGACACCCTAAAATAACACATAAATTTACTAACCCCCCATGAGGCATGGTGACAGCAGGAACCTAAATAGCTTTACAGCCTCCCTACACCTACAGTAAGCTATAAAATGTTCCTGTACAGTCACGAAAAGTGCAGTTCTGCACACTGTTGCAAGTCCCCACCATGTTGTACGGTGACAGCTGGAGCCTATATTGCTTGATAGCGCAACCTAAATAAACACTGCCTTGAAGTCCTCAAACCACACGATAACGTAGGCCACGCTTACTGGAACCAAACGGCAGCGGAAGTGCCAACCGATAGCATTTAGACTCCAACCCCTCCCCGTGAGAACGTAATTCTGACCTAGTTCCTTTTGTTTGTCTTGCTTTAAAATTATCGCTTGCTACTTACTCAGTCATTGATCCTACGGCCCATTAAGAACCTTGGCCTCAATCCATTATTTGCTTTGCCTCCACTTGTTCACTTTCATACCGCGCAAATCATTCTCTGCATCTTCCATCCATCTCAGTTCCGGCCTCCTATTTCCTGTTCTACTTTCTAGCTTCTGGGGTCTCCCTCTCTCGTAGGTCCGAGTATTCTTTGCAATTTGCACTCAGACAACCTCAGTCCGTGTTTTTCCGTAGAAGTAAGACACCAAGTACGAAACAGATGAAATTGTAGTTCTGTACTCGTACTTCATATTTATGTTTCTAGAACAGAAGGCGGGAAAACAAATCATACAGAACCTAACGGTAGCAAGCAGTCACCGACGTAGTCTTCAATGCAATTGTTATGCTTGCCGGTCACAGTGACCGCGCGGTCTGAGACATGAAGTGTCTTCGCTTGCTCGAACGCTGGGATCGTGGGTTCGAGTGCCACTCGAGGCGTGATATCTCTCCGCGCTTATTCTGTGTTTGTGTTGTCCTGTGTGTAGGTAGCGGCCTTGCGACGGGGTGATCCCCCATCCGAGGAGTCATACAGAATATGTATAGAATCAGTAAACTGAAAAGGCGATCAAGGCCCAAGAGAGGGCTATAAAGCAGTTATATTAAAAATAATTATAAAATTTTGATTTGTGTTGTTCCGAAATATTTGAATTTTTCCACATTTCCGAAGGGTTTCTTATATGTTTTTACCTTACGGTACGCATGTAACATTAGCGATCAACATCAGATGGGCAATGTGTTTGATATGGTTAGTATATGGTGTTGGAGGGCAGAGTTGACGCTCTTTTATTGAGGCCCCACATTGATATGATTCGATTTGCCGTAAAGCACCGCTCGCATCCAAACCGTCGCGGCGAATAAAGCGACGCACAGATTACATTCTCCCCGACGAGGAAGCCACTTTTCGAACGAGTAGCTGTCCCTGTCACATCACCGGAAGTGCGTGCTTTGTTTCCATGGCGACTTCTGAGCGCGGTAAAAGTCTTTATAACAGGATAAAGTTTCCAATTCTGTCTCTATTTGGTCCTTGTGTGTGTTAGCAGGTAGTTACAAAAAGGTGCAGAAGATGTCAGCGGGTGTTGACCGTGATTTCAGTACAGTAGACTCTCGATTATCCGCGCGCTGTTTAACCGCTTTGCGGCTCAACCGCGGCAATGTATTTTTAAAGATTTTTTTTTTTCAGTGAGTATCACATTTGTTTAAATGTTTTGTATGACAGTCAATGTTAGTTTACTATAATTTAGAGAGAACTGTACTCGCATTTACGTCATCCATCGATATTCTCCCGTTATTTTTCTTAAAAGCTCGAAATCAGGTTTCGAAAGCTCGAAACCTACCCTTTTTCCAACAAGTAGAGAATGTTAAAGAACCTTGACCAGCAAGGAGCCATAAATCTGTCTGGTGTGAGACCTCAATTAGCAAAGGGACCAACAAAGACCAAACTCAGGCACCAGTCAATCTGTAGTAGTGGGAGGAAGGAGAGTTCTTTTGAAAGAAGAGTACGATCCTGTCTGTCACTGAACTGCATTCTTCNCTTTTGCCGAAAGTTGTTCCTCTTAAATAGCAGCATTTAGTATCCATTGTTATTACAGTGAAACGTCTGCAAGAACATTGCACCCATTAATGGTCTTTTATGGGAGTTGACGCTGAATAGGGGTTTGCATTACAGTAAAATAGATTAAAACGCAATCCATGCCACGCAAATATAGCATTTTAAAGGGGTGGTGTTTTAGGGGAGTTGCAGCGTGTATGAATTTGTTTATAGTTTATTTAACAGGCCTATGTGTGACTTAAACCATTCAGCGTTGAAGAATTGGATAATCATGAATAATGAATGGAAAGGGATGTGGAAGGAGATGGATTTGAGGAGAACCACGAAATATTTAAATCCAGATACCTGTGCCCTCATACAGATTCGAATCGGGTGCCTTCCCAATACAAATAAGAGCCTTTACCGCTTGAATAAATTTACTCGGTTTTAGCGGATATATTTTCATAACATTAGATAATGTAAAATTCTATATTCTTTTTTATATAATTTTCTCGTGTCTTATATGATCCTTGTGCGCCATTTATAACAGTACCGAAGAATGTGCGGGGGCACTCGGTGGCATAGTTGGTTGAGCCATTATGGTACAATCCGGGAGGTCGCGGGTTCGATAGCCGGTGAGGTCACTGGATTTTTCAATTAACCTAATTCTTCCAGCACGCTATGACTCTGAGTACTAGGAATCTTCCTGGAGAGTAAATGGCGGCCGGCGCTTAAGGCTGAACTCACCGTCATCTGTTAGCCGATTGTCTAGAAAATGTGGGAGCCTCGATGTCTCACACCCCTATGGGCCTCCACGCCCTGATACAGGGATACCTTTACCTTTTTTTTGCAGAAGAGAGAGAAAATTGTTTAATGTTAGAGTTGGTTTGATTTTGAAGCAAAGAGAGTAAGAGAGAGACTACGTACTGACAAGAGAACCGTCAGTTAATGAAGCAGTGGAACTAATTAGTGCTTCTGAAGAATGCATCTGCATCCGCCCGTATTTGCGTTGCACGTCACAGACAGAGATGTGAGTGAGGGCGGATGCTGCATGCCTTGCAACTGGCCGTCACGAACTGGCCCCTCCTACTTCACCTTGCAGTCATCTAATTAATCGTTCATAATGGCGAGACGTGTCACGCATCTAACGGCGGACAAGATTCCGACAGTTTAGTTAACGGAAGCTCACATAGATTACAAAGCTCGTAATAAGAGTCATGAATGTAATTAAATCCTTCTTAAGAAGCTGATAGTTCTGTAGCTAGTCAAAAAATATCCAGAAGTGACGTAAATGACATGGGAATTATAAAAAAATAAGACAAAATTTCAGTTGTCAAATATATATATATTCGATTCTCGGCGCTACCAGATTTTCTGAGAAGTAGTGGGTCTGGAACGAGTTCCACTCACCCTCGTGAGGATAATTGAGGAGCTGTTTCAAGGAAATAGCGGCTCCGGTGTAGAAAACCGAGATTAACGAACGTGGGGATCCGTTGCGCTGACCACGCGACACCCTCTATTAGCCAAAGTTGACACTAACTTCGCCGACAAGCGGCGGCCGCACGATTGGGATAGTTCGATTGAGGACTACAGGCCACAGAGTTATATATATATGTGTGTGTGTGTGTGTGTGTGTGTGTGAATTTTCTTTTTCATACTGCTGACTTAATAGAAAACACAGTGTTGTTACGAAACTTACTCTGTACTCTTACCAATATGTACGGTAGCCACGGCTATTAAAACGATGTACAAGTGTTTCTGTAGAGTTTTTGGTCTGCGGTTCGATTCCTCTTTCCCAACATTTTTTTTAATAAAATGAGTAAACGTTAAATTTCTTAATCTGATTTCTATTGTTCCTTTAAAGTCTGAGATACTACACGTGTATATTGTGTTACTTACCGACCTCCGTCTAGTGCTGAGGTCAAGAATAGTGACACTGTAGCTCCGCTCCCCCATACGTCTTCGTGGCTTAGTGTTTAATTAATTAAGAAGAGGGACAACTTTACCTTTTTAATACGTATATACAGTGCCCCCCCCCCCAAAAATACATAACTTTCCGCCGTCATTTTCTTTTACTGCATTTCGATAATGTGGCTCTGGCATTCATGTCACTAGCACCATCTTTTGGGAGAATATCTTCCTACACACCTTACATTATTTTGGGCTCCTATGTTCCGTACCTTCAGTGATAGAAAAATCGAATTTCTTTGGTCAGGCGGGTAGCATATCTTCTTGTACTGCAGAGGTCTCGAGTGCGAATTTCGGTATCTGCGAGAGATGTACACCAGAGTTTCGGAGAAAGATACTTGACTTTGCATGCCGCCTGACTTGCTTTTCAGCCGTGAATGTGGAAACAGTATCTCCTTCCGAAACATCGGTAAACTACATGGCGTCACATTCCAGAAGACGGCACTTCATCGCTGCGAGAACCTCACGTCGTATGTCTAAAAATAATGAGAAACGCCGTGGAAATGTTTCGGGTGAATCTCATGCCTCCATCCTCAGGGTATAAGACTGCATTTTATCCCCATCTCCTTGTTGAGAGGTCCGGGCGGTGTGCCCACAGTTGACCTGCAGACTTCATTCCCCGTGTATTCGAGATTTGTGGTTTTGGGGGTTGAGGGGGGGGTAAGGGTGAGCTATGCATATCGATTCCCCATTATCCGGGCAGTGTCCCTGCTCGTGTGGAGGTGAAATGGGTTGGATAGGAATTTTGGATGCTGCTTCCTTCTCATCCCTTCTATTATATCTCTGGATGTAAGGTCCAACGTTATCTATCCAGAAGTCTCCGTGGAAACTGCGCCCCATTAAGACTGCCCCCCCCCGTGTCTTCTGCTACTGCGTATCTGTCTGTTGCGCTGCCTCGTGGGACCCCGCACAGCATCTTGACATGTTGGCACCGTGTGTGCTATATTTCGGCATAACTGACTTCATGGAGCTGAGCCCTTCTTGAGGAGCCGCCAATTCTGCAGCTACTCAAGAACTTCCCAGCATTTTGTGGAACTCGAAAGTTCATTTCCGTGTTCTCTAGAGCCCTCCACTGGTCCCTATCCTGAGCCAGATCAATGCAATCTATCCCATCCCATCCTCTCTCTCTAAGATCGATTTTAATATTGTCCACCCACCTGCGTCTTTGTCTTCTTGATGATCTCTTTCCTTCTGTGTTTCCCACCAATATCCTATATGCATTCCCCGTCTCCCCCATGCGTGCTACATGCCCTATATACCTCATCCTCCTTGACCTGATCATTCTAATTAAACTTAGAGAAGAGTACAAGTTATGAAGCTCCTCATTATGCAGTTCTCTCCAGCCTCCTGTCACTTCATCTCTCTTCGGTCCAAATATTCTCCTCAACACTCTGTTCTCAAACACTCTCAGTCTATGTTCCTTCCTTAATGTTAGAGACCGAGTTTCAAACCCATACAGAACCACAGGCAAAATTATAGTTTTGTATATTCTAATTTTTATATTTTTAGACAACAGACAAGAGGACAAAAAGTTCTGGACTGAATGGTAGCAAGCATTACCCGAGTTCGATCTCCTCTTAATTTCCTCCTAAATCAGGTTTTGATTTGTTGCCGTCATTCCCAAATATCTGAACTGTGCCACATTTTCAAAACATCTGTTTCCTATCTTTATGTCATGATTCTGCCGTGTATTTTGGTGATGAGACAGTAACATATACTTAGTTTTCTCTGTGTTTACTTCTAGACCAACTTCTTTACTAGGTCCACGCCATAGCTCAAGCGGTTAGTCGCTGGCATCCCACCGCGGCGGCCCGGTTTCGATCCCGGGTCTTGTGAAGTGGGACTTGTGGTGGACAAAGTGGCGCTGGGGCTGGTTTTCTCCGATTACTTCGGTTTCCCCTGCCAATCTTCATTCCACCAATTGCTCCACAATCACCCTCACCTGTCATCTGGGGCTGGTACAATAGGCCAGAAGTGACCGCAGTACAAGGAACTTAGTCCCACCCCACTAGCAATAAAAATCCCTCCTTACTAGCGTCAATTAAACTTTCTATAGTTTATGAAAATTTTGTTGGCAGATATCAATGCCGAAGTAGGTAGGAAGACATTTTCAAACTAAAGATTGGAAATGAGAGTTTGCATGAAATTAGTAATGATAATGGAGTTAGAGTAGTAAACTTTGCCACATCCAAAAATCTTACTGTCAAAGTACAATGTTCCCACATCCTAACATCCATAAATTTACTTGGACATCTCCTGATGGGAAGATACACTGTCAAATAGATCATATTTTGATAGATATGAGATGGCACTCAAGTATACTTAATGTCCGATCGTTCAGGGCAGCAGATTGTGATGGTGGCAAAGGTTAGGGAAAGACTGGCAGTTAGCAAACAAACAACACACAGAGTTCATATGGAGAGGTTAAATCTTAAAAAATTAAATGAGGTAGAGGGTAAAGAGCAGTATCGTGTTGAAATCTCAAATAGGTGGATGTTAATAAAGCTTGGGAAACTATTAGAGAGAATATAAAAATGTCAGCCAAAGAGAGTCTAGGTTATTATGAACCGAAGAAGCATAGGCCATGGTTCGATGAAGGATGCTTAAAATTATTAGATCAAAGAAAGCAGGCCAAATTGCAGTGGTTACAGGATCCAAGCGAGTTAAATGGGGATAATCTGAACACTATAAGACGTGAAACCAGCAGGCATTTCAGGAACAAAAAGAGGGAATATCTGAAAGACAAAATAGATGAGCTTGCAATGGACAGTAAGAACAAGAACTTTATAGACCTGTATAGAGGAATATATGACTTTAAGAGGGGTTACCAGCCTAGCAGTAACTTAGTGAAGGATGAGAATGGTGATCTGCTTGCAGATTTCCACAACATTTTGAATAGGTGGAGGAACTACTTCTCTCAGTTATTGAATGTACATAGGTTCAGTGATGTTAGGCAGACAGAAATCCATACAGCTGAGTCGTTAATACCTGATCCTAGCCCTTTGAGTTTGAAAGTGCTATTGCAAAATTGAAACGGTATAAATCGCCAGGTAGTGATCAAATTCCGGCAGAACTTATTCAAGCAGGAGGCGAAATATTACGTTCTAAGATCCACAATCTAATTATTTCTATTTGGCTTAAGGAAAAATTGCCTGATCAGTGGAAGGAGTCTATTATTGTACCAGTTCACAAGAAGGGCGATGAAACTGACTACAGTAATTATCGGGGGATATCACTGCTATCAACTTCATGCAAAATTTTGTCCAATATTCTTCTTTCAAGGTTAAGTTCATATATAGATGAAATTATTGGGGATCATCAGTGTGGGTTTCGACATAACAGATCAACTACAGATCAGATCTTTTGCATTCGTCAGATATTGGAGAAAAAATGGGAATACGATGAGACAGTACATCAGCTATTCATACTCTTCAAGAAAGCCTATGATTCAGTTAGGAGGAAGTATTGTACAATATTCTGACGTGAGTTTGGGATACCCATGAAACTAGGTAGGTTGATTAAAATGTGTTCAAAGGAAACGTATAGTAAAGTCCGTGTAGGTCAACATTTGTCTGATAAATTCCTATCCAGAATGGTCTTAAACAAGGAGATGCTTTATCGACACTCCTTTTCAACTTTGCTTTAGAATATGCCATTAAGAAGGTCCAAGGAAACCAGGTGGGACTGAAATTAAACGGGACACATCAGCTGTTGGTCTACGCCGATGATGTGAATCTACTGGGTGATAATGTAGATACCATAAAGAAAAACACACAAACTCTAATTGACGCAAGTAAAGAGGCTGGTATAGAAGTAAACACAGAAAAAACTAAGTACATGTTGCTGTCTCGTCACCAAAATGCAGAGTAAGATCATGACATAAAGATAGGAAACAGATGTTTTGAAAATGTGGCACAGTTCAGATATTTGGGAACAACGATAGCAGATCGAAACCTGATTCAGGAAGAAATTAAGACGCGACTGAACTCGGTTAATGCTTGCTACCATTCAGTCCAGAACCTTTTGTCTTCTCGTCTGCTGTCCAAAAACATAAAAATTAGAATATACGAGTACAAAACTATTATTTTGCCTGTGGTTCTGTATGGGTGTGAAACTCGGTCTCTGACGTTAAGGGAGGAACATAGATTGAGGGTGTTTGAGAACAGGGTGTTGAGGAGAATATTTGGACCGAAGAGAGATGAAATGACAGGAGGTTGGAGAAAACTGCAGATATTGGATATTGGTGGGAAAACCGGAAGGAAAGAAACCACTAGGAAGACCAAGGCATAAGTGGGTGGACAATATTAGAGTGGATCTTAGGGAGAAGGATGGGATGGTGTGGATTGGCTTGATCTGGCTCAGGATATGGACCAGTGGAGGGCTCTTGTGAACACGGTAATGAACCTTCGGGTTCCATAAAATTCTGGCAAATGGTTTACATTTCTTGAATGAAACTTTATTTTCATTTACGGACCTACAGGATAAAATGTGACTCCGTTTCGTCTGATAGAAGTTTAGTGAAGTTTCGAAGGAACCAACCGCCTTCATCTTCAGGGTTTGAGTGTGTTGGCTTAGAAATGTAGCTCAGTTTTATAAACAGTTTACAAAGAATGTAATTATATGACACGAAAAGATGGGGTAAACAAGAAAGTTGCCCAATCCAGACCAGTGAACGTGTATATTTATGCCCTGAAGATGGAGGCATAATGTACCTCCGGAATATCGGTATCTGGCTACAAAATTACACGGTGTCACGTCTCAGGTCTATAATCTTGATACGTATTGTTTCTTTTGTGTCTTATTTTGCGAGTCTATCGGTAGCTATATTATAAATCGTCGAATGGTAGGATGACTAATAATGAACTGGAATGGATTTTGAAGGAAGTTCTGGTGGCCTAATGGAGGCACTATCCCGGCAATTGCCTGCAGGGCCTGAGAAAAAACACGAAAAACCGCCGTGAAAGCTTCAAACCTTGTTATAATAAGGCGTCATTCCCACTAATCCCTTCCATTATTTTAGGAGCCGGAATTTTAATGCTTTTTGTTGCACTCGGGGACGCATGACGTCAGTGGCAGCACCTACAGCCCGGAGGATGTTGTGGGTGGGTATCGTTGGATGCTGCGTCACGCGACTCAACTCTTTTGAGGCTGACTTGTCGCCCAGGCGACTACATCTGATAAGGAAGTGTTCTGATGTTCTCGTTTCACGACGTCGCCGTTCCTTACTACAAGTTCTGAAGTTGAATTTGCTCCCATCATCATGTGTCCAGAACTTGTGTTCCAGACTCACGATCGCTACGAAAATTGCAAAAATTTTCAGAGGCTGTATTAGCGATCCTTATGTCATAAAAGATTTTCTCTCCAACATCCAGTCAACTTCCTTTCAGATCCCTCCCAATTGGTCATTCATCATACCATTTCGACGCTATATAGTGTAGATACCGACAGCGTCGTTAAATAACAACCCTCGAAACAATTATGTCTCAGGGGTGGATATGCTCTAAAGTAGTGTTTCTGAGACTTCCGGCAACTGCGCACAACTACATGGACGGACGGCGCACGCGCGGTGCACGTAGCAATCGTAACATTTTCCTTAGACGCAAAGAGCTTAAAGTTCCGCTTTTTTTCTTCTTCGGATAGGAGTCAAATTTTAGTTAAAAGTTCCCATAAACCAATTTTATCTATCCACCAATGTAAAGAAAAAACTAAACAATCTATATAAATAAAAATTCATAAAATTTTTTCATAATTTTAATTATTTATTACAAGTAATATGACACCATATGGACTGTATAGTAGTACTAACCATCATTTAGACCTCCACGGACCGCCATTGGTCCGTGAATCACAGTTTGAGAAACGCTGTTCTGGATGCTGACAGCATCATACAGTAACCCTTCCAAAAAGGGATCATTTTCTTCTGTTTTCATTGTTCGCAATAGTCCGATGATGGCACCCTTGTTTGTTGTCGAAACATTGAAGTTAATACAATGCAAATATGTACATTTGCCTGAAAATTAACTGTAATGTCTGACAGCTTTATGTATTGTAGCCGTCATTAAGGTTATGGATATCTCACTACACTCAGCTCGGCCTAATGGTCACCAGATGTCTCTGATTATACATTTAGTAATTAATTAACTCTGCCTGTGGTTCCTGACCAAGTAATCATCTCCTATCATAGCTACTGTTTCTGTCTCAGTAGCGCCAAATCACACACATACTTCCCAGTCAGCTATAGTCCATCCACGCTACGAACCAGGCTACGTCGTACCTTGTGTAGGCAACCTTACGAAAGAAAATTCCCCGTGTAAGTACATTTGAATTTCCCACTGATGGGTGAGTACCAGAAGTATGATGAAAACAGAATCTAGTAACTTTCTGACGATGACGTAACGGTATACGTCACTGACTATGACGCATCCTCGTTCTTATAGTGGATGCAGTATACCGTTTCGACATTGGAAGATAGAAAGATTAAATGCCTTGCATAGAATGTACACCGATAAACATATTTGATCTGAATTTAAGGTTCTCACAGCGCTGATTATGAAGAGTAATATATTCTGAAATGTGACGCCGTGTAGTCCCTCCAACTTACCTTCACCAGAATGACAACTGGGCACTGCCTGGAAATATCAGTTTCCCCTAGTAATAATTATGTCTCTCACTTGCCCCTTCCCCCGTTTCTCTTCCCTCTTTTTCATGTTTTCGAAATGTTACGAGGGCTGTTTTCCTGTTACTGTAAAATAGTTTTGAGGTTATGCCATCATTTCACAGTAATATATTTCGTAACATATTCAGTAAAAGCTGATAGATTATATTTTCAGCGTGGGAACCTAATTCAGCTTTTTGGAGAGCGCATTGAACACAGAAATGTTGTCCCGTAGGATTGCCTACTCAAGCTGTGAGTTGTCTCAGACAGGCAGTACGGTAAACCTTCGCTAATCCGGATTAATTTTTGGGGGGTGGCGGGGCGTCGGCCGGATTAATGAAGCAAAAGTTGACCCCAAAATACAAGGGAAAACTTAGAAAACAAACGGAGAATTGAATAATATAGGTAGCATTGATTAAAATAAAAAAATATCACTGCAGTATTTTCTGTCTTTGTATATGCTGAAATTCAGGGTCTCCTTCATCCAGCTTAAACCAATCTTGGGTAGTTTTATATTTCAGCATCCCGTTGTGTTGAGGCATTATCCTTATTGTCAAAGCGCCCGTCAATAATGCAACAATATTTTTTTAATATAAAAGTGAATGTTGCAGTGGTCTCCCCGAAAACAAAAGGAAAATTTCCTGATGATGGCCCATGTGCAGTCGAAACATGTTGTATAGTGAGAAGAAACTTGCGTAAAATTAGAGACATTTTAAAAATTTGATGAACACTTTTAATGTACAGGTTATACTTTTAGTGTCTTAATGGCATTTTATGATTTTAAACAACAACGTAAAGTATTAAAGTGGCACTTTTACCGAGAAACATATTTTAGACGTCGTTTACTCGTATATTTAAAAAAAATAGTTGCATTATTGACGGGTGCTTTGATAATAAGGATGCTTGGATATTTTTTTACGTGGTTTCAGTCTCTCCAGCTGCCCTCAACACAGTCTGAAAGTCCTCTTGCTCCTGAACCCCATCTGTCTTCTAAAGTATGTACTCAACTGTGAAGAGAATTTTTCATGTTTCGATCCGGATTAGCGAGGGTGTGCTGTAATACCTCCAGTACGCGGCACTAAGAATGTGTGCGGCGATAGGCGTACAGAGTATTGCAAAAGTTGCATTTGTCGAGCGCCGAATGAAGTGGACACTTGTAAATGGACCTGCCTTGCACGGGTATCTCAACATGGACAGCCATTACGTTTATAAATAGAGCTCTGATAGTTTATGGGGATCGTTAACTGCGCCCATAAGAGGCTTATGGTGTATATGTAGCAGCAGTTTGGAGTGGTTACTACATGTAAACCTTATTTCTTTGTTACAGACATACTTGTTCACCTACGACGCAATAAATTCAGTCTACAACGCTTGCGTCACATTTAATCCTTTTAAGCACAGTAGTACACCGCCTCTGTGGTCTAGTGATCAGAGTTCCTGGCTACAGATCCAGGGGTCCCGGGTTCGATTCCCGGCGCTATCACATTTTCTGAGAAGTGGGTCTGGAACGGGGTTCACTCAGCCTCATGAGGATAATTGAGGAGCTATTTCAAGGAAACGGCGGCTTCGGTCTAGAAAAACGAGATTGACGGCCGTGGGGATTCGTTGCGCTGACCACGCGACACTCTCTATCCTGTAAAGTTGGCATTTTACTTCGCCGACAAACGGCGGTCGCTCGGTCGGTATAGCTCGCTTGCGGATTACAGGCCACGGAGTTTAGTTTCAGTACATATATTTAGCACGGCGTTCGTTCAATCCAAGGTCAGGTCACCTAGGATTTATGGTGGATAAATTGGCGATGTGAAGGTTTTTTCTTCGAGTATTTCGGTTTCCTCTGCCAATTGTCATTTCCACCAACTGCTTCACATTCGTCGTAACGTCCGACATTGTAGTCTTGATACTTAAATAAGGAACTTAAAAATGAAAACAGGTAAACCACATGCTTTGAGGTTGAGCAAGACTGTGGAAAAGCATGCAAGTGTTTTGACGGCAGTGATTGTGACGTCGTTTAGTTTTGTAGGCAGATGTCGAAGTTTCGGAGGAACGCGATGCTGGAATCTTCAGGGAACCCAAGGAGAGAGAAAGAATTGGACAAGTTTTCTTTCCTTAACCCCCCACGTAAACGTATCTCTCCCCGAATGTACACACTTCCGCTCTGAGAGCCTTACAGTCTCCCCACACCATTTCTCTAAGATCAATTTAAATATTAACGTCTTCCAACGTACGCCTAGAAAATCCCTCCTTTAATTTTCCGACTAAAATTACATTTTCATCTTCTGAGCCCTCCAATGCTTTCAAGACACCACACTCCCATTTTAACGAGATTTCTCTAGCGCTATGCTCTAGATTTATATTCGGGAGGTACTAGATTCGAATCTTGGCTGGGGCACATAGGCTACCGTATTTACGCATGTATAGGCCGCAGCACAATTTTCAGACAAATTATAGAAAAAATAATTTTCTTGGAATATTATTTCAGGAGTATTACACCCTGTATTACTAATTATGAATATATATTTTTTTTTAACTGAAGTGTGATTTCGAATATAAGCCGCACCCCAGTTTTCCTCTTGAATTTTTGGCAAAAAATGTGCGGCCTGTACATGCGTAAATACGGTATTTCGACCCGAAGCTTTTTGTTGTGTTTCTCTGTCTTTCTAGGCAAATTTCGAGATAGTAGTTAGATTACGTCACGATCGCTTCCTTTCAGATTCTTTCCAGTTCATGAGTCTATATGTTCTCAGTGCTGATAGGGTCGTAAAAGGAGCCATTACAATAATTGTACTAAGGCTGGGGCGACTGTTGTATTCTCTCAGACTTGCGGGTTGCATTCCTGCACTCCTGAATCACAAGTGACAGCAAGAATAATAAAAACTAAATTCTCTTTTAGAAATCCTAACCCCCCCCCCACCCCGAGGAAGCCAACAGCGCATGAAGGTAATTTAGAAGCCGCCGCTACAGGAAGAACGTTCCGGGGAAGGGGGGGTGGTGGTGAAATAGATGGCCAAGCTTTCCTAAGCAACCAACTACAAAATGAAAAAAGAAAATCATGACAATGCTTACAAAATTCTATCCCAGTGACATAGCAGCAGTTACAGTGTTATACACAGGGTGTTCCTTGTAAAACTGTGCCCATCTAGAAAGCAGTAGATCGTATATTTCATTGAATATCGAACGTAAATTAATGTTAGCAAAATATACTAGGAGTGTCCTTCTGTCTGCCTCTGATTACTTGGCCGTGTTTCGAGAGGCTGTCAGATATAAAATCTAGTGACAAAGATTTCAGATGGATCAACCTGTATGTATAGTTCCGAATAGCGTATCCATTTCCTCTTGGCAGAACCACACGTACTTCTTCGCTTCCTTTGTAGTGAACGTGGCCGTAGTTGAACAGACTGACCCCCCCCCCCACTACCACCCCCTTGAATGCAAGTTGCGAATCGACCAGAAGCAAAACGGGAATTGCATTATGTACTGTAGATATGGTACAGAGCAATTTGGGCAACTGTCCAGATGTCCGGCGTATCCTTGTTATGCGAAAGTGACTGTACCAGATCTCAGTGGTTACTATGTGTACCATCTGATTTGACGGCCAGAGCTTTGCTCAGTTGGTATAGTGGCTAGACTGTAGGCTCCATGACCGAGAAATCTCGGATTGATTCCAGGTAGGGGCAACGGATTTTTATCTTCTCCACAATCCATCCTTATATGCATTGTGTACAAGGGGTAAAGCGGCCGGACCGTAAAGCTGACCACTCACCTTCATCCATTGCCGAGCCTAAGAATGCGTGAAATAATGTTTCCACGACCCTATACGTCTTCACTCGCATGCACGTCTTCGTGACATGGCACTTAATTAAATCAGGGACAATTTTTTTTTTGCACGTCCCGTCTGATTTACGATTAAAAACTCCGAATTTTGCTCTCACAGTGTATTCATATGTTTCGTATGATTCTCACAATAAACAGTTATTACTTCCCTAAACAGCGTTGAGCCTTGCGAAGGGCTGATCCCTGTTTAAGGAGTCCTACCGACTCTCTTAGATTAAGAAACTTGAGATGGAAAGAAATGTTTCACGGATCCCATGTGCTACAAGTGGGAGCAACAAGAGCAGAAGAAACAACATTGACTGATAGGGCGTTGTTATCGAGACGTAGTGTTTCCTGTGAGGTACGGACTGAACTTTCGTAAAGGTAGAAAAAGATTATGTTTTTCTTGTGCCCAGTTAAGTACCACACCATGAAGACGTGTAGGGGAGTGGAGATTTAGCTCCACCATTCTTGACTTCGGCACTAGATGGAGGTGAGTTGTTAGCTTCATGCCCCTGCCGCCTTACCCCCGGGGAAAGAGCCCCCAGTACTCATTGTATGGGTCGTTGGTGGGCCTCAGAACCGGTCTGGACGCCGTGGAGAAGAGAAACATCTCTTTCCACTGCCGGGAATCGAACCCCGGCCGTTGCACGTTGCCATACCGACAGAGCTGTCCCTGCTGGCAACAGAATCGTTATTATGTAATTGAACTTCTGGCATCGAAGGGTTAATCGCCCTGTGTAGCAACTTGCGTACGATTCTGAGCGCAGGGAACATTATCGTGAGAACAAAAAGTTGTTAGCATTGCCCATAGATTTGGATGAGATGGTCTCATAGTATGAAGTGGTGTGTTTATCTGGTAAAATTGTGGTAAAATTTCCCCTGTTTTACGTTTTCAAGCATGAGTTAGAGTCAAGAGTCACGGTTAGTTTACGACTGGAGGTTTTCCGCCAATCAGTTCATCTTGGCGCCAAACCCCTCGAGCTTCACGACCAAAGATTTTTTAAACTGAACTCTTGTGGTCATAGTCCTTATGTAACATCCTCTCTGACGAGAATGCGGGTTTTTCTCTTATGAATATACACGTACTTAGCCCCTGTAAAATGTACGTATCGCATGTTATTGAAAACTCTTCCTTTTGCACTAAATACAAGTCCTGTCAATACAGGCTCTGCAAAGCAGATCATGTCTATGTTACTTATGCTACAACGGCTGCTTAGTCACTTCAACGGTCGTAAGCTTGACCACCGCCAAGTTTAAGCCTCTTATATTTTCTGTGTCTGTCTTCACTTTGTCCTATACCGCGAACATGTTCATTCTCATGATTTTGTCTGACTCCTGCTTGTGTTGCCTGCAGAATTTTGTTATATAATCGTATACATATGGAAGGTTGAAAATGAAAATAATATATATTGTAGCATATACAGCCTTTGCTCTGCAACGACCGCGAGATAGGCGAATAAACAACGACCATTTCTAGGCAACGGCTCAGTAAACACGCTCTGTTATGGAGTGTTAACCAGCGAGTAACTGCGTGACCACAGAAGCCGAAGAATCTCCGTTGTTAAGATCCGTGACCAGGAAACGACTAGTAAAAGCAGACGGAGAAGCCTTAACGTGTGATCTGCTGATTTGTAACGTTTGTAGATGAGCAAGAGCGTGTGTATAAGTGGTCAGTAAGTCCATTCACCAATCCAAACCCCGTCTATAGTCACGCCCCTAAATCTTGACAGCTTTCTTACCTCACAGGAAACGGAGTCCTGTCTCCATAACAACGACAAATCAGTTAACGCTGTTTAAGGAAATATTCGATGTTTCTTTTGTGATAATCATACGAAATAAGAGTGTTGGCAAAATGAAATTTTTATTTTTTTGTTTAATCTTTAAGCAGGTGGTACATGTACTAACCACTGTGCATTAGAAGGTTTACAGGCGTAAAGTGAATCAGATTTCTACTTTGTTTATTGTCTGACTTTTAATAATATTTCTTGTCTGTGATCCCGTTTGAGGCCCCAAACCTTTGCCCAGTAATTACAGTAGCAGCCTCACCTCCTTCTAGTTCTGTTCTCTTTTCAATCAACCGACGTTCACGGCGCCATTTATCACAGAGAGAGAAGTCTGTTTGGAAAACGGGTCGGCGCAAGTAGAAATGCTTTCTGCCACAAAGTTGCTTCTGCGTTTGTAAACATCTTGCCATCCCCGCCATTAAATCCAATCATGGGCCTGATCCAAATTCCGTCGACGTCTTTGTCTTCTAAGTGGATGTCTCTTGCAAGCGGCCCCTGGACACGGCTTTTGCAGTTTCCGCTTTGTTTCTCTGTCTCTGTCGCAGCGCGCATCCGGTGTTGTTTAGAATAATATTGTATTAACACACTGGACCTTGAGTCCTTATTGGGAAGCTAATAGTTGCTCACCTCACTCACTCATGGAGCTGAACCCTTCTTGATAAGCCGCCAATTCTGCAGCTACTCAAGAATTTCCCAGTATTTTATGGAACCCGAAGGTTCATTACCGTGTTCACAAGCGCCCTCCACTGGTCGCTATTCTGAGCCAGATCATTCCAATCCATACCATCCCATCCTGTCTCTCTAAGATCCATTTTAATATTGTCCACCCACCTACACCTTGGTTTTTCCAGTGGTCTCTTTCCTTCTGACTTTCCCACCAATATCCTCTACGCATTTCTCGTCTCTCCCATTCGTGCTACATGCCCTGCCCACCTCATTCTCCTTGACTTGATCATTCTAATTATACTTGGAGAAGACTACAAGTTATGAAGCTCCTCATTATGCAGTTTTCTCCAACCTCCTGTCACTTCATCTCTCTTCGGTCCAAATATTCTCCTGAATACCCTCAGTCTATGTTCCTCCCTTAATGTTAGAGACCAAGTTTCACACCCATACAGAACCACAGGCAAAATGATAGTTTTGTATATTCTAATTTTTATGTTTTTGGACATCAGACGAGAAGACAAAAAGGTTCTGAACTGAATGGTAGCAAGCATTACCCGAGTTCAGTCGCCTCTTAATTTCCTCCTCAGTCCGATTTCGATCTGTTATCGTTGCTCCCAAATATCTGAACTGTGCCACATTTTCAAAATATCTGTTACCTATCGTTATGTCATGATTTTGCCCTGCACTGGTTGACGAGACAGCAACATACTCATGTTACGAGACCCGAACTTTCATTACCTTGTCAACAAGAGCCAGCCACTGGTCCCTGTTCTGATCCACGTGAATCCAGTCCAAACTTTCCCATCCTATTTTTTAGATACATTTTAATATTATTTTCCCACTTGTTTTGCGTTTTCATAGTAGTCTCTTTCTTTCAAGTTTTCCTATCAGACTTCTCTTCCATGCGTTCTACTTGCCATGCCTATCTATTTTAGTAATATCTGGCGAGGAGTTCAAATTGCGAAGTTCCACATTGATCAGTTTCTCCCCCCCCCTTCTCCTGTTACTCTCTCTCTCTCTCTCTCTTAGGTGTAGACATTCTTCTCAGCTTCCTCTTGTCAGACGCATTCAGTAATCAGATTGTGATCAGCTGAGCTGTGACATCGTGTAGTCTGGTACGAGGTTATCAACGTTTCGGAGAAACCCACTGCCTCGTTGTTTATTGTAGATTATACCATGAATATGAAGGAATAGATTGTTTCGAAACGTCGATAGATTCTACTCCGTAGATGGAGACAGCTCCCCTCAAAACCTCAATAGATTTTACCTTGAAGATGGAGGCAAAAGGTACCTCCGAAATGTCGGTAGATTATAACATAATGACGAAGTTGATGTTTCCGAAACGATGGTAAATTTTACCTGTAGACGATTTTTTTCTTTTGATATTGAAGAAAGAGTGTTGTAAATATGAGTGACCATTTGCACGTGTCCGGTAGCCGAGCGGTCTACGGCATGCACTGTCTTCGCTCGCTCGGAAGCCGGGATCGTGGGTTCGAATCTCACTCAGGGCATGGGTGTTTGTGTGCGTTTTTCTGTGTTTGTCTACAGGTAGCCTTGCGACGAGCTGATCACCCGTCCAAGGAGTCCTACCGTATGTGTAAGATCTAGAAAAACCGAAGTGAGAGGAGAAGTTCATGGAGGTAGGCCTAGGCCCACTGGGGCTGTAGTGCTAAGGGGAAAAAAAATTTGCACATGTCATGAAATGCAGCTGTGAACATAGGAAACTTTGAGTCTGTGCTTTCGGATAGTTTGTCTCTAGTTTACATAGCTGCCCCTACAGTTTCGGCACTCAGCACGACATAGAATAATCATGGGACTGAAACTCATAAACAATCCCTATGTTGTTACAGTAACGTAATTAGATGATTACTTGTAGTTCAGACTAAAGAGCCCCAGTCTGTAGTGTGTTACAGATTCCCTACCATACTGGACTCCAACCGCTTGCATTAACCCTTCAGAGCACAGTGGTTACCATATGTACCACCTGCTGTACCCTGACAGTATCCTACATTCCCCCCCCCCCCCCNATAACCGTCGTATGAATCTCACAATAAGCAATGACAAAAGTAAAATGGTAAAATTGCTCCTGCACTTAATTAATTAAACACCACGCCATGAAGATGTTGGGGAAGTAGAGGTATAGCTCCATCATACTGTCACGTATCCAGGGTTAGCGTGACAAGAAATAACGGGTTCTGAATCTGATGATTGGATTGATTGGCACTTCTTTACGAGTGTAACAGCTGACCCACATTGAACTCCTTCTGAACGACGTTTCGTGGGCGAATCCCCTTTTATATCTGCCACGCGGCCGGAATATAAGTCACCATATCGAACAGTTAATTGTCCTCTGTTGTCCGTTGTTCGTTGTCACGGGAATATTGTGTTAGGAACTTGTTACCTGGCAACGACACGTTCTTTGCTATTCGTTGTAGCGGGAACATGATTTCAGAGCCGTTGCTTAACAATTGACGTCAGCTCTGGCTCCACTATTCCGGCTTTTAGGCAGTGTTTACCGAGCCGTTGCCTAGAAAATGGTCATATTCCGTCACAGTAGTTAACCTCGGCACTTGATGAGTGGCCAGCTTTACGTCCCGGCTGCTTTACCCCAGGTAAAGAGCTTCCGGTGCCCAAACTGCACTGGGTAATATCCCGCAGAGAACGGCAATCTACGTTGCCAAATCTTCTCAACAAAGCGCGTCGTGGGTTTGGTCGGGTCCACTAACTGAGGTAACGGTTTAAGGTCTTAATGGGTTATAACAGCGCCTTAGTTACATAATACAGAAGCAACCACTGCCCCGCTACTTGTCATAATTCTCACGCGCAATTTAAGTGCCGGGTTTACAACGCACGGTCTCTGTTTCTTTCGTGTTAGGGAGCCAGGATAGCGCAGTCGGTAGAGCGACTGGCTGCGGACTGGAAGACCAAGGGGTCGGTGTTCGAGTCCCGATGGGGGGCAAGAATTTTCACTTCTCAAAGTAGTCCAGACCGGCTCTGGGGCTCACCCAGCCTCCTATCTAATATGTACCGGGGATTCTTTCCTCAGGGGTAAATCCACCGGGGCGTGAAGCTGACCACTTACCTCCAGCTAGTGTTGAGGTCAACAAAACGTGAGTTTATACATCCACTCCTCTATACGCCTTCGTGGCGTAGTGCTTAATTAGTTAAGTACAGGGACAACTTTATCTTTACCGGACGTGTTAAGTATTTGAAATTGGAACATGCGAACTGTTGATAGGTCCGGCAGATAAATGTGTGTTCCTGATGATTTATCAGTTCATGGAGATTATTGCAGTTTGTTTCTTTTTGAAGTCATTATACAGTAACTGCCATGTTGTGTGTGTGTGTGTGCGTGCGCGCGCGCTAGGCGTCAGGGGTAATACAGGATGTTCAATGAAGGAGGAAACTTCGCAACACCGGTGACTGGGCCCAATATTTCTCACAGATTGCTGCTGTAACTGTAACTGCAACTGCAACGGCGCGCGTTTATCAGCGCTGATGACTCATTCTGCTATCAGCAGTTACAGCAGCAATCTGTGGGGAATGTTGGGCCGGTTCAGCGGTGTTGCGAAGTTTCCTCGTTAACTGAACGCACTGTATTATGGGATGGTTAATTAGAACTTCGGTAATAGACCGTTTTAGAACTGACCGCAATTATGTCGGCCTACGTGACGTCGATATGTATATTACATATGATGTGAAAGGTTAAGTGTGGGAGTGGCCACATACGATATATCGTATCAAGCGATTGAGACCAGAAAGGCGAAGGTTTATTGAGCTGAGGTTATTTAACGACGGTTTCCATAGCTTGACTGAGAGGATGATAAGTGAATGACGAATTGGAAAGATTGGAGGCGCTCATTCGTGTCCTGGTCGAGGGATTGAGGAAAACCAGAAAATACCTCGGTCAGGGTAACCGACGTCCCATACACAAGTACCCAGCCTTACCGTTAAGCCAGCCTGCTCAGATGTAATGTTTTGTGGTAAATGTTCTAGTTTAATGAAACCTTCCCAAGCGAAAGGAATCGGTATAGCGACGGGCTACGGGTTGGTCGACCTGGGTTCGATTCCCGGCATTGCAAGATTTATCTCTTCTTCAAAGCGTCCAGACCGACTCTGAGGCCCACCAAACCTCTTATCCAATGGGTGCCGGGGGTTCCTTCCCCGGGGGTAAAGCGGCAGGGGCGAGAAGCTGACCACTCACCTCCAACTAGTGCCGAGATCAAGAATGGTGGAGCTAAACCTGCACTCCCCATACGCCTTCATCACGTAGTGCTTAATTAGTTAAGCATAGGGACAACTTTCCCTTTCCTTTAATTTATCGGCGCTGTATAGTCTGGTTATTGTCAGCGTCTTAAAGTAACCGTCAAGAAAAGAGTGGGGAAAATATGTAGTGACTCTAAAGGCAACAGACCGTGGAGGCCCATAAGCTTGTGAGACGTCGAGGCTCCCACATTATCTAGACAATCGGCTCACAGATGGCGGTAAGGTTGTCAGCCTAACGCGCCGGCCTTCCCTTACCCCCAAGAATATTCCTGGTACTCGTTTCTGTTAGAGGCTGAGTCGACCCCAGGACCACAGTGCGGCTGGAAGGATTAGGTCAATTGAAATATCCAATGACCTCATCGGGATTCGATTCCGCGACCTTCCGGTTTGTAGCATAGTGCCTCAACCAACTGCGCTAGTAAAGATGCAATGTAAGAGGAACATGCATGAAATTCCTTCCAATGTGGAATTTAAAAAAAGAATAACTTAACAGAACGGACGTTTATTGGACTCAGAAATCAGCTATGGTAAGAAACGGAACCGTTGCTGGAATACCAGACGGAGAAGACTGGGCAGGTTTAACACCTTCTAAATATAGCGCTTCATTGCATTGTTTATCGGGAGGAATTCCCATCAAGGACAGAATTCCACAAGGGTAAATAAGGGATTGGGCGTCTCTCACGCGACTACGCCGCAACTATGCAGCCTTTTGTGTTTAGATCGTGCCTAGAATTCCATTCGCGGGTGGGGGGGGGGGTATGTAAAAATAAATGGGCAATATCTACACTTATCACATAACTTTACAAATCCAGAATGCTGGGGAAAAAAGACCTGTTTTTGTCACTCGACATATCTGATAAAGGGAGTTCGTAAGATTGTGAAACGCCACTGTCATACGCCACTGCCTTCCCGTGTCACTGAGCCAATTGGTTCAAGCGGTACGTTCTAGGCTTTTATTCGGGAAGTGCCAGGTTCAAGTCTCGCCGCCTGGACACCGACTATCCTCTCTGATCTTTCTCGTGGTTCTACTCAGATCCTTCAGAAAAGTTCAGGGATATACATTGGATAGGCCACAACCGCTTCCATTGAAGTATCTGAGGTTCTTACTGTGGTGCTTGTGAAGAATTCAGTCTTCTGGGATATAACGCCGTATAGTCGGTTGAAAAGTCAAGCGATATTTCGGAGGGACAGTCGCCTCTAAATTCACTGCCGAAGAATAAGTCAGGAAAGAAAGTAGCATGTAGCAAGACAGTAAGCTCTCGCTTGCTTGGTTTATTCTTTTGACTTGAAAATGTAGGCGACAAATTCTTGCGAAACGTCCTCTGACTTTCAGCGGATTACATGGCTTTATAACCCGGAAGGTGTAGAACTTTTCGCTTCCTTTGAATTTTTAAATTTTCCCGTTAGTGGAGACCCATAAGGTTATGAGAGGTCGAGGCTCCCACATTTTCTAGCCAATCGGCTCATAGATGGCGGTGAGGTTGTCTGCCTTACGTGCCAGCTGCCCGTTATCCCCGAGAATATTCCTGGTACTCGTTTCTGTTAGAGGCTAAGTTGACCCCAGGACCACAGTGCGGCTGGAAGAATTAGGTAAGTCGAAAAATGCAATGACGTCATTGGGAATCGAACCCGCGACCTTCTGGCTTGTAGCATAGTACCTGAATCAACTACGCTACCGAGTACCGCTTC
>NW_019745093.1:616642-620027 GCF_002891405.2 Cryptotermes secundus
CCCGGTTTCTATTCTGTACGCGTCGTGTCAGAGGAATGTAAGAGATTAGTTCTTCCCAGAACTTGTTTCAATGCAGACCAGTAAATTGCTGCTGGCCCTCTCTAGCATAGTCATCATTCTTGTAATATTAACCTTTCGGCTGCATCTGCCTGTCCCGTTTACTGGTCATGTTCGTGCTAGTCACTGCATAATTGAAACGAATTTCTAGTTGTTTTTGCAACGGCCGCGAACGGGTACCGTGTTCCGGCTTGAACATTACATGGCGCGTCCTGCTGGTGGACATATGACAAGACCATGCACCAACACGTATATGATGACATTGTGGATGATTAGGCAATACATCACACCACCAGAGCGATACACACAGATGAATAGCAATACAATTCCATTTGGTTGTTCAGGTTGTTGTGATAACCGTGACAGTAGATCTCTGTGAGTTACCGAGTCAGTGAGGACTGTGAGAAGAGTTACCAGAGACCCACGCGTTAAATGGCGTATTTATTATTCATTAAATAACTAATTGACCTTTACTTTTCATAACATAATGCGTCAATCTTAACTGATCTACAGATTGACCGATCTATCAATAGTTTTAATATACTGACAGCCCTAATTAGGGCGCGTACCAGCAAGTCATTGTCCTATACAACGAACAGCAATATATATGTACACACAGAGGGCCGGAAGTGAGTGTCGGTTACAAAGAGAAACAGATTTGAACCATGACGATTCAATTTATATGTAGTGGGCAGAAAGTCTGTATATATTGTGACGTCATTATTTGTTATTATGCAGTGAGACCGCTTCTACTATCTAGTGGTCAGAGGTCCCGGGTTTGATTCCCGGCGCTACCAGATTTTCTGAGAAATATTGGGTCTGGAACGGGGTCCACTAAGCCTCGTGAAGATGATTGAAGAGTTGTTTCAAGGAAATAGCGGCTCCGGTCTAAAAACCGAGATTAGCGGTATAGTTCGCTTGCGGATTGCAGACCTCGGAGTTTGTTTATTATGGAGATCACGTACTGATTTGTCGTTATGTCTAGGACGTATAGTTTTTCTTTAAAAAAACTCTTTATACCTCTTTGGGATTCGAAGTGATGCTACTATCACAACATCTCTTTTTATTGTCATGTGCATCCTCAAGAGAATTAGGCATTATTTCAGTGAATTAGGATATTAACTTTATGGAGATTCCTCAGGGAGACGTGTCTAGCATTCAGAGCCGCTGTTCCAACAGATAACAATGGTTTACATTCATAGTACCATATTTGGACCAACTATTATTATCAAATCAAAGCGAATGAGATGGTCAGAGTGCGTAGCATGCATGAGGAGACGTGTTAACATAGGAGAACCAGAAGATACCAAGGCGAGAGGTTAATATTAAAGTGGATCTTAAAGAAATAGGACGAGAGGACGTGGAGTGGATTCATCTGGTTCAGGATAGAGACCATTGGCGGGCTGTTATGAACGCGATGAGCCTCGGGGTTTCATAGAATGGTGGGATTTTATGGGTTAATGAGTAACTCATTTCCATGGAGTTAATTGATTAGTTAGTCTGATAGCTGTTACAGTGAATTAATACATGTGGTCAGTGCGTAATGCGTCTTCTCTGGAAACTATTGATCAAGCTGTTGATGTCGGTGGTAATTTAGGTATTGCTAAAGAGTTGTACATTTATAAAGGTTTGTAACATTTATAAAATGTTTTGTTGGGCTGGAAGAAGGAGAAAATGGATGTGTGTGAATTCCCGAAACTGCTGGTATGCCCATCACGTGACCAGCTTCTCTTTTGCTTTTGATTGTTCTTTTATACATTTCCCAGTGTCCCCTCAAGATACACATTTTTATGATGACTCTTGTGGTCACATTTCGAATGCCATAGAAACGATATATCGTCTCGAAACGGATAATGGCCGCTGTTGAAGGAGGCTACTAGGATGGATGTAAGGTGGCTATGTGTTGACACACGGTTCGCTCAGGGCTGCCCCACAATCCCCTGTGATCACCCGCAACAAAATTGGAGAACCTCTCAGAATGTTCATGACCAATCAAGTCGGTATCAGGGCGTGTCTCTTGTGGTGATCTGGTTGATGCTTCTGGCAATCAGGTAGGTTCTTTTCACTTCATGGATCATCCATACGTAATCGTACATGATTCTTTTGTAAAGATTTTCCGAGGTTTATGACGTCAGGTTTCAGATGTCACGTGATCTTTTATGTTGTCAGAATTCCGCACGAGCCAAATTGCCTATTTCGAAGTCCCATAGCGATAAGGCGTTATCTATTTTAATAGCAATTTTGAAACGAAGTTTTACGTTTATGGTCTCAGAAGTATTGTCTCTCTCTCTTCTGTTTTTGAGTAGAACTTTAGGCTTATTTCTTACGCATGGAGTAGAACTACTGGAATCCCCCTTGGAAATTCAACAGAAGAATTTGACAGTTCCTACCTCTGCACACAGTTTCCACAGATAACCCTTCCATTGACCCCACCCTTACACATTACAGCCCTTGCGAGACACTCTGAAATCACGATTTCACTGAATATGCACTTTTGTGAAGTTGAAAAGTTATGGAAAGGCACTCTGAGATAATACGTACTATTATTGTTATTATTACAGTAACCCCTCGCTCTTCCGGTTAAAATTAATCAAGATGTCGGATAATCCGGATCGAAAAATTAAAAATGCTGTTCACAGTTGAGTACATACTTTGAAAGATAATGGCATTTAGGAAGGCAGATGAGTCACGTGTCTGTTCAGACAAAATTTGAGACAGTTTCTTCAGACCTGTATTATTACGTTCAAAAACAAGTACAGCTTCTGAGTCTTCTATCGATGAGTAAATACGGGGAGAATCGTATAGAACCGGCCCGATGAATTTGCTTATAATTCCGCAGTTGATGCATATAACCGCTCACAATTACGACATAATAATCCGTGGGCCGTGCTGAGTCGAATGTTGTGCGCATGATCCGGCAAGTGGCAGCCCTTATGCTGCAAGGTCAAGGACAATGCCGAAACGTGTCTGCAGTGCGATGGTGGCAGTCATGGAATTCATTGTTGAACAGCGAGTGTTTCTAATGCCTACTTGAAGACGGCGGACACTTTCAACACCTGCTCTGATCAGGGCACACAATCCAAGATAAGATATGTGTAAATTACTTTAATATCTGTACGGTATATTTTATATTACACCTCATTTCGTCGGGCCGGTTCTATATGAATCACCCTGTATATCATATTGTCTTTTAGTAGTTATTAAATAAAGGTTCTACAGTGACATTTGGTTATTTATTTTCATCAGCAGACTTTAAATCATTAAATTTTCCATTTATTTATGTTTTCAGTTGTTTTTTTTTTTTTTTTTTTTTTTTTTTTTTGTTTTA
>NW_019745093.1:620078-625057 GCF_002891405.2 Cryptotermes secundus
GTTTACTGTATTATTATTATTATTATTATTATTATATCACGCTGTCTTTCCCGAAGCATTTCCAGTTCACAGGGTGAATATTGAGTAAAGTCATGATTTCAGTGTGTCCCATAAGGGCTGTAACGTGTAGGGGTGCAGCAACGGGAGGGTTATCTGTGGAAACTGTGGCTAGAAGTTGGAATTGTCACACTTTCCCGTTGAATGTTCAACGGGCATTCTGTTCGTCAAACGGGGGGAAACTAATCAGACCGCCCGACATTTCAGAATTCGTAGTACCCTGCTGGCTTACAATTAATTCTACCCGAAGAAGAAAGCAGTACCAGACTACACGGCGCCACATCCTAGCAGATGTGTCCTATTGCATTTAACAAACAAGAGGCGAACAGGCTGTTAAGATGAAGCTACATAATCCGTCAACGAAATGTGTTACAGTCTGTTGATGTTATCACTGTGGAGGTCTGAGGCCATTTCGAACAGTATTTGAGCTAATTATAATGTTGTTTGCGAATGGAATTAACTTTGTTCCTACTGAGTACGCAAGTACTCGTTGAAGTGAAGCTCAAACAAGTGCTTACGTCATTGCGATTAATAATCTGCACAGTTCGTCACGCGTCAAAACATCGCCTGCTGTTATGACTTGCACACCCTCCCAGGATCCCGCATCCACTCAAGTAGACTTTGATGTCCATTTACCATGTGTTGCGTCTTTCCTTTGATGTTTATTTAACGATGCTATCAATAACTCTGACTATATAGCGACTTATAGTGAATGATGAATTGCAGGGAATGTGGAACTAAGAAGTCGTGTCCTAATTTTACGGAAATTTCCCAATTTTTGGCTGGAGTGACTGAGGAACGCCACGAAGGACCTCATTTAGGATAGCCGTGTGTCTCGGCCGGGATTCGAAACGGACATCTTCCAAATAAAAAGCCATCTCGCTCGGTTTTACGAATAAAGTTTCTACGTGACTTCAGTAACCTTTTTTTTAGCGCGTTTTATAATGAAGCGAGAAGTTTCACGCTACATTGATATACCTGTATGAACACTTACATCAAGCACGTCTTTTTTTTTAATTAAGTTTCATATGTGCCTTTCTTAACCCCTTCCATGCTGAGATATTGTGTCCTACTAGCTTTCCACGTCCCCTCGAGTTTTTCTTTCTTTCTTTCGACATTACTTTTTATAAAATAAAATCGTAATATTGCTACTTGAGAGTATAGTGTCACGTGTTTATGGCTCCGTGACTAATAATAGCGGGTTTAGGATTGGATTTATTGACACCTTTACAGTCCATCTTAATCACAATCAGTTACACAGCTCACAATCAATGATTACCTAAGACCCGCCCCACTCCTTACTGGTCTGCGACTGTCTTCTCTTCTGCTCTTTCTTCCACTATGACTGACTCGGTTCTGAGTTCCTTTAGAACTGCCTTCTGATTCATCAGTGAATTATGAATGCCTTCGTTCTTATCTTCACGGCCGCTTATAAGGCGTAGCGGTATTCATGGAAAATATTTGTTGCTTGTTCCTATCCGTGGACACGCTTGTTGAATGTTCGTTTACACGGAAACTTGTTTTGTACCGAATTGTTTCCTAGAATCAATCTAGTCCTAGGGACTGGACAAATATGAAACACAAGAAATACTGGGGATCCTCGACTGGACTGAGGCAAGCAAACTCATACAAGGACCCTCAGCTAAAAGAGCGAAGGAACTGTTGAAGTTAAACAGGAACCAGGTACGATGAGTGGTAGGACTACTTACAGGACACTGTCACCTTAAAGGACACCTCTTGATAGTCCCACTTGTGAGAGGTGTCAAGAAGGAAATGAAACAGCCACGCATATCCTGTGTGAATGTGAGGCCTTAGCTTATTTAAGATTACGTCACTTGGGTCAGTACTTTATGGAACCAAGTGACTATTTCGACATCCCCACGTACAAAATCCTGCGCTTCATTCGAAGCGCGGTATTGCTGAGGGGATAATCAAAAGGGGAAGCACAATAGATCACTAGATCGCGGTGCAAGGGCCGAGAAGGCCCACCCCTTATACATTCAATCAATCATTCCTAGAAACGACCTTCATGTCAATAGTAACAAACTGCGCCAGTAGATGGCTGCACGCGCTGGTTGTATGTAGTACCAATTCTACCGGTAGGTGGATCTGCCAGTAGCAGTCTTTCTGTCGTTATCTTCGTGAAAAATGCTTATTTAGAAGAGCATCTTGAAACTAATGCTTTGTACCTTTTTTAAATATTAGATATTATGGTTGGGTTGTGAGTAGGCAAGGCGAAGCCTCTGGAGTGTAGACTCTATATTAATTATACGCTATAATAAGTATAAAGAATACTACCTTCTGTGATTTGATACCGTGTAGTCGGGTAGAATTTTACCGATGTTTCGAAGGAACATAACTGCTTTCATTTTCATGATGAATAAGCGAAGCATGAGACCACCAGACAGCAAGCAAATCACCCGAAACGTCAGTAAATATGTATCAGACTACACGGCATCTCTTTCCAGAAGACAGTAGGTCGAATCTTCGTAGTTACGGCAGAGAGAAACTGAAATGCAACAAAACAAACAACTGAGAACACATTAAGTTTATTGTTATGTGTGCATTTTGCTTTTGAGTTGCATCTTGTAGGAACATGAAACGTAATTGGCTTTCCCGCGGTTACATTCGAGCTGTAAATTGTTTTGAAATGAGGGCATTGCTTCTTGCTATTCCATTTATTTGTGCTTTTATTAGCTCTCGCTGTTATGTTTCTTTGTATCACATCCTTCGTGCCGACTTGCATCCATAACTGCGGAACAACAAGAAAGGAAAACTTCTTGGCGAGACGCTGACAGTGGCACATTTGAAGGCTAATGTGTTTTACGATGGTGTGATGATTGATGACTGACGGATTGAAAAATATTTGGAACGAAAGCGGCCATTGCTTAATCAATATATTGTGGCATAGAGATCCGTTGCTGAGCGGTGACATTGTGAACAGCAGCCGTTGCTAGGTAACTGCTCGGTAAAGACGTTCCCGCGGAAATGAATAAGCGTGTCAATATCCGAGCTTGACGCTTCTCCCGCTTAACCCCCGGGGATATAGCCCCCGATACTCACTGGATATGAGGCTGCGTGCGCTCCAGAGCGGGTCTCGACGCTATGGAGAAGAGTCAAATTTCTTGACCTTACCAGGAATCGATCCTTGACTCGTCGGTTCGTCTAACCTGTAACCCAGTCGGTATACTGACTGAGCTATCCCCTCTAAGCGAACATTAAATAAAATATTTCCTACACCGAAGATGGAAACAGTGCATTTCCCCGAAACGTCAGGGTGTTATGTGTGAGAAGATAACTGGACAAGTGCAGTGTTGCTTCCGGCGTGAGATGACGTGATCACTATATCGCGGTTTCAGACGCCTCAGTCGTCTGCAGTACGGTGACTAACCTCGACGCTTACTGCTCCAGAGATGACGACGCCGATGGGCACTGACCTCGTTTAATCCGACGCTCAGCCTCCTCTGTTTGTACTGGCTTCCAGCGGACGAAGATTGATACAGAAAACTGCCAAGTCCCCCTCTCCCGCCAGCTTTTAGTAGTTCCGTCACGAACAGTTTGCATTTCATGGGTTTGAGTACGTAATATGAGAGACACTATCTCCGTGGGTCAGAGGACTTCTTGAGAAGCTAACGGTCGCCCAGCTATTCAAGAAACCTCCCCCTAAGGTCCATTACTGTGTTTACAGGAGCTTTTAACTGTGCCCAATCTTAAGCCAGATGAATCCACTCCATACCGTCGCATCTTGTTCCTTTACAACGTATCTTAATATTGAATGAATACTGTTGTAACACGTCTTGAGCATTCACCGCGAAAGCTCATAATTGGTTACGTAAGGTTTTGTAACACGGTATACTGTTGATAATCCAGTTGAAGTTAATCCGAATGGAAATACGAAAAATGCCCTTCACAGTTGAGTTCATACTTTAAAAGACATGTGGCGTTTGGGAAGGCAGATGAGTCACTTGTCTGTTCAGACAACACTTAACGGTTTCTTCAAAACTGCATTATTACGTTCAAAAACAAGTACAGCTGCGGAGTCTTCTATCGATGAATAAATATTGTATACTGTTTTTTTATAGTTTTTAAATAAAGGCTCTGCAGTGATATTTTGTTATATAGAGTTCAGAGTTACTTTACGACAGGCGGTTTACCACCAATCAGTTCGTCTTGGCGACAAGCCCCTTGAGACCACGACCAGTAATTTTATTTTCCAACTGAACACTTGTGGTCATAATCCTTGAGTAACATTCTCTGACGTGAGGATGAGTCTGTCATTTACAGTTGCTGCTGGGCCTCACCAGCGCAGTCATTCCCAGGTCCGAGTCCCGCGGGACTCATGACCACATTTTACTGTCTAAGATTCGAAACTCCCCGAACTGGAGGGTCAGGTCCCCTTATTTATATCCCTCCATGAACACGGTGGCCCAGTTATACCCCCAGGCTCTGGGTTTCCCTTTTCGTCGCCTCGTATGACTCGCAGGGATGCGGTGGAGATATTCGACCCCGCCTCCACTCAAAGTGATTCTATTGAAGACAATTGGGGGCGGCCCAGCTAATAGTCGGTTTCAATCAATTGATATATGAGTTATGTACCGGAGGGCGTGAAGACAACCCTGAGCGCGTGAAGCTGAAGAATCTCCACTGTAAAAGTAAGGTAAAGTTGAAGAAAGCAGTCTTCTGGGATTTGGCACCGTGTATATGTGGTGTTAACCCACGTTTCGGAGGAACGTATCGCCTCCATCTTCAGGGTAGAAGGAAAAATATAAGAAATCCGCAAGCGAAGAGACCGTGAGAACCGGTAAAAGCACCGTCTCTTCGCTTGCGGATTTCTTATATTTTTCCTTCTACCCTGAAGATGGAGGCGATACGTTCCTCCGAAACGTCGGTTAACACCACATATACACAGTGCCAAATCCCAG
>NW_019745093.1:625222-648327 GCF_002891405.2 Cryptotermes secundus
GATCATTACCCTCCGAGTACTGGGACGTGATACCGAATCCTAGGATCTCCCCCCCCCCCAATATACCACTCCCACCCCCTGTTAACAAGAGACGGTTTCCAATCTCCTTCATAGACTCTTGTTCCCTCTCTGACTTTTAGGAAGATCCTAATGTATGTTCTGTTGGTTATAAGTTTCCATGTCTGGGTAATTGACCCCCCTCCTGCCTCACCCCGTCCCATCAACACCATCCACGTTCCACCGGCTTGAGCCCCACATCGCAATCTGGCTGGGGACTTCAACACCGTTTAATCATGTCATAACATCGCGTGCAATGGGCACACAAGTTTGAAGATAATTCCATGTTCACACGGGGCTGTTGCTTCAAATTGAGCCAGGGAAGATTACAGCGTCTGTTCGTGTAATCCAAACAAACTGCCAACTGCTATGAATGTACCATTACTGATGAAGGTGGCGTTCATTGAGCGAAACAAGTGGGGTGGTTCATAGGAAGATGATGGAACACACTACTGAAGTCAGAGACATTATACGTAATTATTCTAATCAGGGCGATGCTCGTCTGTTTGTCTTCATGGCGTTTCCATGGAAACCAACTGCAAAACTAAACGAATTTACTTGCTGCAGCTCCAGAAGATGGTAGCAGTAGACAGGACTGTCTCATTGTTGCCTTTGCACCAAAAAATTAATTATCATCATCATCATCATCTGCAGATTTGAAGACGTGTTTAATAAACACCCTATCGCTTCGGAGGATTTTTGTCCTTTTTGATCATTTTTAATTCATGATTTCTGTTAAGATATTGTGACGCATAGACCCATTGCTAGGCAACGACTCAATAAGCACCTCCCGCGGCAACGAATACGCAACAATAGAGGACATCCGTTGCTAGGCAGTCTTTTCTTGACCTCGGCACTAGTTGGAGATGAGTGGACAGATTCACACTCCGGCCGCTTTACCCTCGGTACCCATTGGATAGGAGACTGGGTGGGCCCCAGAACCGGTCTGGTCGACTTGCAGAAGTGAAAATTCTTCCCCCCACCGGGACTCGAACTAATAATAATAATGACGCTTATTCTGTTTTGTCAAGATGTCATTCGCGAAATTTTTAACTCTATAGCGTGCACGTTAAGTGTAATCGGAAATTCAAAGTGTTTTCAGGGGCCTGTGTAATGGATATGGATTGTGCATGTGGCCAGGTAGGAACTGAAATTTTATATATTCTATAGCTGAACTCCATGCTTCGAAGGGTTAATGCAGTGAGACGCACTTGAAGGAAAGATAAATTCGGGTACCTGATTATGTCGGTGTATCTGCACACATCTCAATAATGCGCATGCTCCACCGCTAGGCTAATGACGTCAGTTGATGGGCGGACGCCATTGTTTCACGCACCGTTACAAGCATTGCTCTTGACAGCTGAAAACTGCTAATAACATCTGAATTAATCGACCGCTTCGCTTCAATCTTTTGACCTCTTGAGCTCTCGTATTTCTCAGGCTTGACCTCTCACTGACAGGCGTGTCCGTCCGGCACTCAGCGACGTGGGTGAGTAATTAATGTTCAGAGTCAATCGAAGTGCCGTGGTCACGTGGTTATCACTCGAGACCTCACATGAAGCCGTAACATGCCTGATTTGTATTCAGAAGGTGTCCAGTTCGAGTCTAAGCAATGACAGTGGCTGTTCTGACGGAAATTTTCGAGGTCTTCTTCAGTCCATCAGCATTAATTATGGCATAATGCCTTTTCTTTCGGGGACACGCAGTAATGTAGTTGGTTGAGGCACTATGCTACAAGCCGGAAGGTCGCGGGTTCGATTCCAAATGAGGTCATTGGATTTTTCAGTTGATCTAATCCTTCCAGCCGCACTATGGCCCTGGGTTCGACTCAGCCTGTAACCGAAATGATCACCAGGAGTCTTCCCGGGTGGTAAAGGGCGGCCAGCGCGTAAGGCTGACAACTTTACCGCCTTCTGTGAGCCGATTGTCTAGAAAATGAGGGAGCATCGACGTCTCACAACCCTGTGGGCCTCCACGGCCTTTTACAGGGATAGCTTTACCTTTTTACCGTCTCACACATAAGTATTAGCGTGGCAACCTGCTGCGTCGCGTCCCACGAGACTGAGGGCCAAGTAGGATGGCTGTGTCGTGGGGAAAGTGGCGACCGGTCGGCCCACGAGGCGCTAAGATGTTACCACGTATATATGACCTCTGATGAGTGTTACAACTTCAACTTTCTACTGACCTCTCCACCCTCCTCAGGTCACTGTTCCGTTCCAAGAGCATTAATAAACTATATGTCAGGTCGTGTGGGTGATGTAGAAGATATAGTTGCCTTGTATTTAACCCTACAAATGCCAAGTGTCGAAAATTTCGATCTTTACGGGCAGTGGCATCTGTTGGTATTTTGCCCGAAGTACGTAATCAAGAAAGAGTTAGACGGAGTTTGTACCCTACGATTGAAATTCTTGTAGAGGTGCTGGCCGTTCTCTGACTCGACACGTACTTCTGTGGTTAATGACGCACCATACCACAAATACGTATCGGAGTAGAGGTGTAGCTCCACACATTGTTAACATCGATACTAGACGGAGGTCAGTGGTCGCCCAAGGAATCGGTGTTCGATTCCCCGCAGAGACAGACACTTTTTCTTCTCCGCAGCGTTAAGACCCAGTTTGGGGCCACCCTGTCTCCTATCCAATGGTTATTATGGGCTCTTGCAAAAGGGATGATAAACCGGCCTGGGCGTGAAGCTAACCGTTACCCTCCACTTAGCGTCAACGTTAAGAATGCTTGGAGCTATATCTTCACTCCCCAATACGTCTTCATGGCGTGGTGATTAATTAGGCACAGGGACAACCGTAATTACTAGCTACTTTATTAATTGTTGGCCCTGCTGTTCGCCCGTCCTTAATAGAAATAAAATGACGAAGATATGGCACAGTTTCCGTGAATAGCTTACTGTAGGTGTACAGAGGCTGTAAAGCTATTTAGCTTCCTACTGTCACCGTACAGCCTGACAGGGACCTGCAATATCCAGAGCTGCACTTCTCGTGACTCTACAGGAACATTCTATAGCTTGCTGTAGGTGTAGAGAGGCTGTAAAGCTATTTAGGTTCCTGCTGTCACCGTGCAGTCTGATAGGAAACTGCAACAGTGTGCAGAACTGCGCTTTACGTGACTGTACAGGAACATTTTATAGCTTACTGTAGGTGTAGAGAGGCTGTAAAGCTATTTAGGTTCCTGCTTTCACTGTACATCATTGGCGGCAGCTTAATTGTATGTATTGTTTCAAGGGAGTCGCGTTGAGAGAAACTTTGAGAACCCCTGTCTTACTACCCTAGCTGTCAAGTTGTGACTTCTAAACTGTGGGCCATTACAATGAAGTACACAGATATAGGCAAATAAACTTAACAGAACTCTATTTTCTACCTAGAACATAACACCGTTGGAAACAAAGCATAAAACTGAACCCCCCCCCACCTCCCTCTTACCACTGATGGACCACGTGTTGCTGGCAATATGAACACCTCAGTTTACCTGTTACGCCTGGGAACGCCCATCACCGACACATATAAATTCAGTTCTGATTTCAAACGATTTTTTTTCGAGCATTTAACAAGGAATTTACCGAGCTGGGTAGCGTAGTAGTAATGCTATAGAGTCATATTTGGAAGGTACTTGTTTCGAATCTCAGCCGAGACACTGGCTATCCTGACAGGTTTCTCTTTGTTATCCTCAGTTCCTCCTGCCTTTCTCAGGTTAGCAGCTCGATTAGGTCAAGATCTCTTCCTTCCATAGCCTTTAGAATTCATCGGTTATCCTACCATTCGACGCCATGTTGTCTTGATACTGACACCGTCGTAAGGTAACCCAAACATAAAATTCAAGGAGACATTATCGTGTTCCAATCTGGACTTATTCGCTGATTTATTTGTTAAAAATACTCTGCATATTAATTCACCAACGGAATATATAAATACATAATCATTACTTAATTAGCCTAAGCTGGACAGCTTTTGTCGGTATATTGTTTTATCGCCGTTTCTATGGAAACGATATGCAACAGTGATTCACCTAACACAACGTTTAATATATTTCGATCCTTATAGGAGAATGTGATGAATCAAAATGCTCAGCGTATGAAGGCAAGTTTTGCACGGTATTACTTAAATTATTTTAACGTAAAGGAGAGCGAGGATGGAATGGGGAAGGAAATGACAATATGACATTCAAATAAAAGGAAGAAAAAAAGAATTGGGGAGGATAGAAGGAATAAGACAAATATACAGAAGTTTATGTAATTAATGGAGGCATTGTTTGCTTTTGAAAGGCAATTACATTAATTTAAATTACTTGTAGATAGTGCAACGTCATAAATTCGATCCTTGTAGCCGCAAAACTTGTTGATTACTTGCAGCGTGTGTCTGTCAGTATTCATACACCACTCAGCTTCATTTGGCGTCTAGAGAATTCTCCACAAAGTAAGTAAAACTTAAATGACAAAAAGTACGAAGCAATCAAAAGACGTTTATGGAAGTTCCATAAAAATTTGAACACTTTGTACTTACGTATAAGGGCAGAAATTTTGTATATTGCTCAGAGAATGATTACGTTTATAGGAGAAAAGAGGAGATACACTGCTTGGCGGTTTCCTTGAAATCGTTTTATTGAAGTTCAGGCCTCTTATTGAGTCATCCACTTGGCTGTAAACGAGTAAGCCCGTGAATGGCGAGTGATAAACAAGCGCTCCAGAGCAGGCAGTCTGTGATGGCGGGACTTCGCTACCGTAAAGGGCCCCGTACACTGAACTGACGTTAAGGGATACGTTACGAGACATAAAATTAAATTGATATTCCTTCCGTTGACTTTCCTACATCACGGCCTTTCTTTATATGTCATATTGATATAAAAAAATTAAAGCGAAAAAGAAGGGGGTGGGGGGAAGTACGCATCACAGCAAACAGAACGAGAATGTTTGAGAATAACTTTGCTTCCAGTAAACATTGAGAACAAGTCCCTTCAGGACGGGTCGCGCGGGAGGCGTCGCTCTTGTTTTTGAATACAGTAGACAAGTGAAGTCCGGATGGCGCCATGTCCCATCACACAGTATACAGAGTACAGCCTGTTCGAAAATTATAGTTTCTTTTATTGTCATTTTATTAGCCCTATAAACCACAAGTTTTAACGTAAAGGCGCATCCACATTACTCGTGCTCGTGCGACTCGCTATGCGCGCTAATAATGTGGACGATATGACAAGTCACGAGACAAGCAAATTTTTAATTTTTAATTTAAAAACTATAGCAAATAAATTAAAATACGACTACAGCGTATACACACTACGAGTAAATATACGGATCCTCACGCGCTGAAGCCTGGCGGGCAACTGAAGTAGTGTGGACGAAGATTTACGAGCTCAAGTAAAGGCCAGACGAGTCTCCCGACGAGCACAAGCCTGGCGAGCACGAGCACGAGTAATGTGGACGCGCTTTCAGAGTCTTCACAATTTGCCCACACAGTGTATCTGTATGTTCCGTATGATTCTCACATTAAACAACGATTATTTCCCTAATCAACATTAACTGGTCTGGTTTTGTAGCTGAGATGTAATGTGTTTCCTGTGAGGTACGTACTGGATTTTTATGTATTAGAAGACATCCCTATATATCGCCACACGTGGAGGCGGGTTCGAATTCCTCCACCGTAACCCTGCGAGTCGTAGGAGGCGACGAAAAGGGAAGTCTAGAATCTGAGATAGTCGTGAGTGCCGTTGAACTCGGACCAGGGAATGACTGCGCTGGCGAGGGCAAACAACAATTGTAAACGACAGACCCGTCCTTTCCTGAGAGAGAGCGCCCCACATCAACAAACACGCAACTGTCTGACAGCAATAAATATCTGGTCTTGAGCCCCAGATGGGTGCTTGACACCAAGACAGACTGGCCGACTGACCGTCGGTCGTAACACAACTTTGATACTGTTCACATGTTCGTTGGCTTTTTATAATAATAATAATAATAATGAAGCTATCCCTGCAACAGGCCGTGGAAGCCCATAGGGTTATGAGACGTCGAGGCTCCCACATCTTCTAGACAAGTTGGCTCACAGATGGCGGTGAGATTGTCAGCCTTAAGCACCGACTACCCTTTGACCCCAAGAAGATTCCTGGTACTCATTTCTGTTAAAGGCTAAGAACCCTAGGGCCATAGTGCGGCTGGAAGGATTAGGTCATTAGAAAAATCGGGTGACCTCATCGAGAATCGAACCAGCGACCTTCCGACTTGTAGTATAGTGCCTCAAACAACTATGCTACCCCGTCGCAGACAGCAAACTAGAGATATTTCAGTTCTGAAAGATGCATTGTTGCTAATAGGCGCATGGTTGCTACCTTTCGTTGCAAACTCAGTTCATATGTTCCTGACACATTAACAAATAGGGCTGGACAATTTCCGGACCATTATGAGGTACTGTTTGCGCTGACAGTGAGACGGGCCGTAAGCGCGCGGAATTGAGTTAAGGAAACATGGAATGGTCAGTCCATTGTGTTTGAAACCAATAGGTGGATAGCGACGTTAAAACAAAGCCCCGTTGTCTATCTGTCCGTCCGTCTGTAAATTAGATTCTCTTTCCACGGCAGGATACCGTGACGAAGCGGCTTGCATACTGAGCAGGGGCGTACAGTCGAGAGAAAAACTCTTCTCAAGATCTCAATTAGCCTTCTATGTTTACATGAAAGATTGCCGGCGTTTCGGAGGTACATACTGTCTCTATCTTCAGGGTGAAAGTATATAGGGTGGATGTCTATATATAGATTTATGTTTAGGAAAGAAACAGTTGTATGAGGGACAACGAGGGATCTTCTGGGGCGACACGGGTAGTGAGGAGGGGAAATTGTGAAAGGAACGGTATGTGATTATTGAAGAGGCATGGATTGGTGAATGGTGTTATTAACCATTTATACACACCACTCGGAACTACACGTAATTACAACGCAACCGCTAATCTCCACAATTCACCAATCACTGCAGCACCCTCTAGGCCTTTTCCACCCTGCTGTGTCTTATCAGCCGTTTTCTGGCAACGGCTTCTTCATCTTTACGCGCTCAGGTCCTATCTTCACAGCCGCCCGTGCAGAACTGACAACTATAGCGCCATCTCTTCACAGCCTCCTCTTCAGAGCTTAACTGAACTGGTTGCCCAAATTCTCATCTTTATAACCACTTTGCACCGACCGAACAGAAAACACGGTTTCCAACAATAACTCTATTGTTTCAGAGGCGTGTATTCCGTTCAGTTGCTTAGAAACAGGTTGCATACCCCCGTTATTATAATACTGCTGACGTTACCTAGCAACGGCCGCTGTTTACATTGTCACCGCTTAGCAATATACGAAAGTCTCACCGACTGTAGAGTAACGATATTTTTCGTATCCAGCACCAGCGTGTGTGAGAGACCGCATATAATGGAATCCGCGTTAGACGGAGCCACATTTAACGATGGTTTGCTGTAGTTTCAGTACTAATCAGTATGATGGACGTTTGAATGTTCGATCCAGAAGCAGAAGGGAAGATAAGAACAGACAAGTTACTTCAACACTCAGACATAATTAAATTTATGTATCAGTTCAGTTATGCTGAAACGTAATCTGCCACAAGATTGCCATAACGTAGGGAAGTGCGCTTCTGGAAGAAAGATATTAGCATCCCTAGAATCTCTGACGGAACTCCACGACTTTCCCAAGAAGTGTCAGTAAACTCCATAACTCTATAATAAAGTTGTAACAAGCGAAGGCTAACGAGACGTGTAAGGCGGAAGCCATAGCAGAGGCCTGTCACAAGACGCCTCGAAGAGCTGTAATCGCCCATATAAATGTAATGTATCCTTCCGCCTGTTTGTAATTTAGTTACAAGCAGTTCATCTGAATGCATCTTCCCCGATTATAGAAGGATTCACGTGTATTGATTTTATAGCGAAGCTGAAGGAAATTGACAATTTAAAAGATACATAGATGGAGGATAATATTGAAATGGATGTTAAAGAAATATACAGGGTACATAAAATGTATACAAAGGTATGCAGTCTACACAACAATATTCTGTATTTAAAATAAAGTAGACACTGCTGTATCAACATTTGTTGCATGCAGTTCAACAACTGAGACTGGTATCATTGTACACCTGGTGATGACCCAATATAAGGATCGAAACATGTAGCGTCAATAAAAACAAATGTTGATATAATAGTGTTTGTACTTTGTTTTAAATACAGAATATTGTTGTATAGACTGCATACCTCTGTATACCCTGTTTATGACACACAGCAGGATGCATGCTGTCACGTAAAGAAATATGATGGAAGAATGTGGACTGGATTCATCTGGCTGTTCTGAATATTGTAATATAGTTAGTTAGTTCCGGAATGGGCGTGGTTAGTACTTGGATGGGTGACCGCTTGGGAACACCACGTGCTGTTGGCACTTCGTTTGGCCGCGCCATAGCTCAAGCGTTTAATCGCTGGCTTCCCACCGCGTCGACCCGGTGGTGGACAAAGTGGCGCTGGGGTAGGTTTTCTCCGAGTACTTCGGTTTCCCCTGCCAATCTTCATTCCACCAATTGCTCCACAATCACCCTCACCTGTCATCTGGAGCTGGTTCAATAGGCCAGAAGTGGCCGTAGTACAAGGGACTTAGTCCCACCCCACTAGCAATATTAAAAAAAAAAATAGTTCCGGAAGGTCGCGGGTTGAATTCCCGATGAGGTCGTTGAATTTTTTTCAGTTGACCTAATCCTTCCAGCCGCACTGTGGGCCTTGGGGTCGACTCAGCATCTAACAAAAATGAGTACCAGGAATCTTCCTGGGTGTAAAGGGCGGCCGGTGCGTAGGGCTGGTAACCTTTCCGCTGTCTATGAGCCGATTGTCTAGAAAATGTGGGAGCCTCGACGTCCCACAACCCTATGGGCCTCCACGGCCTGTTACAGGAATGATTATAATGATGATAGACTAGTTATTGCGTGGGACTGCTTTTGTTTGCTAGATCTGCAAGGCAGCTGAACAGTGCGGATGCACAAAGTATTTGGGTCCTTGGGGGGCTTCATTGAAATTTTCTCTAATTTAATTCGTAACGAATTTTTGCGATTCGAACCAAGGAAAGCACGCTAGAAAGAACTATACACTCATAGTGACTACTCATAGTGAAGTACCCGTTGAAAATTCGACGGGAAGTTGTGAGAGTTCCCACTTCTGACCAAAGTTTCACCAGTTAACCCTTCTATTGACCCTACCCTTGTGGGACACACTGAAATCACGATTTTACTGAATATGGGCCCTGTGAACTCGAAATATTATGGAAAGACAGCTTGGCCGAGTAAACATAATAATAATAATAATGATTATAATGATGATAGACTAGAAGTATTTTTTTTCTGGCACTGTAAAACCTACTGGAAACACTGGCTTCTGCAGTCCTGTCGCAGGCAACTGAGACTAGTTTATCGTTTGTTATACATGGAAACGGCGTAAGGCCACATCGACAAACATTTACCACTTTGGACTAATTATAATCATATTCCTTTTAGGTACACATTTCATTCACTCATCGGTCCTTCCAGGTCAGAGGCTTCTTGAGAATTTTCTTAACAAGCTTATTCTTACGGCGAGGAGTTGTGAGCCCCACACCCAACCTCCGAGCTGGAGGACCACCCCTTGTCGGCTGTCCGCGACTGCATATTCAACATATTAGCAGCTACCCTCCATACCTGGAGGGCGTCTCCTCCATCCGCAACCTGAGGACGTGCCATACCGTGGTGACAAGGGACCCACGTAACATGAATGTGAATTCATCAGTGACTCTACAGCCCTTTGTTGGGCCCTGGCCTCTTCTTCAGTTCAGTCTTTTTTACACAGACGGTAGGGCTCCTTTGACGGGGAATCAGCCCGTCGCAAGGCCGCTACCTACACACATAGGACAACACAAGCACAGAATAATAGCGCACACACAGACATTCATGTGTGGAATGGGATTCGAACCCACGATCCCAGTATTCATTCCTTAGACCGCATGGTCACCGTTAGTTATATGTACGTTGGTGAAAGTAAAGTTGTCCCTAATTAGGAACTATGCCGTGAAGACGTGTGGGGGAGTGGAGGTATAGCACCACCATGCTTGACCTCGGCACTAGATGGAATGAGAGGCCACCTTCATGCCCCGGCCGTTTTACCCCCTGTACCCATTGTATAGGAGGCTGTGTGGGCCCCAGAGCCGGTATGGACGCCGTGGAGAAGAGAGGAATCTTGTCCGTGCCGGGAATGGAACCCTGGCCCGTAGCCAGTCGCTGTACCGACCGAGCTACCGCGACCCGCCTACGTTCTGTTTCATTTCACTTTGTCCGCTCTTTATGTGGGCCGATCCAGATTGTTCTGCTTTCTGAAATTACACCCTTCGCCAGGGCCAAGGTAGGGCAATGCGCGCGCACTTACCCAAGCTAAGGAACTGGCACTACGAGGAGCTGTTTAATCTGTGAAGCCAGAAGTTTAAATTGGCTGTCCTCTGCTCAGAGTGGGCTGGTCTGTCGGGCTGGGGGGGATGTAAAACTTGTACCTACACCGCGCTGCAGCTTAATCAGATTATGGTAAACTTCTGTTACCGTGAATAGGTGTGATTGTTCACACGCGATGCTCACGCCGCGCGTCCGTAAGCGACGTCCCAGCTTTGATTCGTGGCGTCTTGTTGTCTCAGATCGTAGCATGTGCATCATAGAACACGACGATGTGAATATATACATGGGAGTGGAGGTACAGCTCCACACTTTTTTTTCTGCCTTTATGAAATATATGGAGTCGAATTGTAGGATGTTTATTTAATGACGTTTTGGAAGGGATATTGTCACGATTTAGGTGTGTCACTGTGGCCGTGCCATAGCTCAGGCGGTTAGTCGCCGGCTTCCCACCGCAGGGGCCCGGATTCATGCCCAGGTCAGGCCATGTGGGATTTGTGGTGGACAAAGTTGCGCTGGGAAGTTTTTCTCCGAGTACTTCGGTTTCCCCTGCCAATTCTCATTCCACCAACTGCTTCACGCTCATCTATCATCCGGGGCTGTTGCAGTAGGTCAGATAGTGGCCGACGTACCAAGTGAACTCAGTGTCACCCCACCCCAAAATACTAAACTAGGGGTGTGACTGTGGACGGAGTACTTTAGGGACACTCTGATATCACTGTTTTACTGAATATGCACTCGAAATTATTCTGGAAAGACAGCGCGATGTAACAATAACAATAATCTAGACTCTAGATTCTAGATGTACCTCTTTCGGGAAAGGTCGACAGTCTGATAACGAATCACACTTTCCATTTTGTTACTTTCGTCTCGTGGTTTTATCATAACCAAATTTTGCGTTTGGTTTCCATGGAAACGACATAATTAACGGCAAATCTACGAACATTGCTCAGTTAGACTGCAAGTATATATAGATTCAGATACTTCGCAGTAGAATGGGTAGTGGCCTAAGGAAGGGCCGCGTATCTTGACTAAACTGTCTCGTGATTTCAACGGTTTTTGCAAACAAATGTTACAGTAATTCAGATTAGGTGCCACCTCCTTCCAGATCCCTTCCAAGTTGTGTCTGTGCTTAACTGATCACCACTTCATGAAGAAGTATGGAGGAGTAGAGACATAGCTCCACCTTGTCTTGGAATCGGCACTAGATTAGCGTCACGCCCCAGCCGGTTTACCCTCGGGGAAAGAGCCCCTGCTACCCACCGGATAAAGGCAGGAGGCTGTTAAGGAGAGCCCTCTGCTCGTACAGAGAATCGAACCGTGGACATCCTCCCTGTTCTGCAGACACATTAGTGACTGAGCTGCCCCGACTTCTTATTGTTGACTAATCGACCTATAACTTGATTCTGTCTGAGGTACTTACCGACGTCGTTAAATAAAAGAAAAATAATTAAACAAATAAATTTACTGTACGTGACTAAAGTGGGAATCAAATTCCCACCTCCGGAGGTAAGAGAAATATTCTAAGAGTCGCCACTTTCAGTGTACGAGGGAGCGCAATAGAATACTAATCAGCTGGAAGAACAAGGTCGTGCTTGCTAATGGAATAGCCAAGAACATGAACCTAATTCACGATGGCGAGTAGGAGGACTGGAACCTCGTTTTGATACGAATTGATATTCACTTGCGGTCTAGCAGATCCAGGACCTAGCGCTTTTTAGTTTCAAAATAATCCCCCAGGAATGGTTCCTACAATCTCCTTGGGGGGGGGGGATAGCAACGCAACATATGACCACATTTTCTTCTGTAGGAACATAAACTTTTGTGCGCGTGAAATGTATCATTGTTTCGCGTTACCATAGCAGCGAATGAGTGTATCGTGTCTATTCTGTGAGTGCTGATAAAATTTTGATGTTGATATGTAATACTTTAATGTACTATATAAAGGTGACGGTTCACGATTGGCTGATTATGCGTGTTATTCATGGGAGATTGTAGTAAGTATCGGCCTCGACGTATCATTCGATAACATTTTAAACTAGAAAGGAATACGGGAGAAAGAAAGGGAAGTTAATAATACGAAAACTTAGGTAACACTCGATGATAATTCTCGTTCTTTTTACTAGCTTTAATTCCTTCAGTGTCAAGCCGCAAGTTTAGTTTACCAGAACGTCTTACTTCACTAAGTAAGAAAAGGTAAAGGTATCCCTGTAACAGGACGTGGAGGCCCATAGGGTTGTGAGACGTGGAGGCTCCTACATTTTCTAGACAATCGGCTCATAGATAGCGGTGCGGTCAGCCTTGTACGCCGGCCGCCTTCGCGTACTAATTTCTGTTAGAGGCTGAGTCGACCCCGGGGTCATAGTATGGCTGGAAGGCTTAGGTCAATTGAAAAATGCAGTGACATGGAGAATCGAACCCGCGAACTTCTGTCTTATAGCATAGTGCTTCTATCAACTACGCTACCGCGTGCCCAATGAACAAGTAATAGGATGCATAGAAACTCCGTTAGAACTTCATGTTGGCTGGGGAATACCCCCACGTTTCTTGCCTATGTAGTTATGATAAAATGTCAACAGATGTCACACCGTTTCAGACTTAGCAATTTTTGCGAAGGTCGAAATTGTCGACGCTTGGCAAATAACGGGTTAAATTTTTATATCATAACCAGCGATCCATTAAATTCACAATCCGCTGTAATTTAACGAGAGCCTGGACGTGGGCCAGAAGGCTTGTCACATCTTGATTCTATTCAGGTCCTGAGTTCTGAAAGGGAAGCTCCATTGTACCTTACCCAGGATGTCTCCGTTCGGCAGCCTGGAGTTGTCAGTACTACTACCACCACTACCACTACCGCCGCCGCCGGCACCACTACTAGTACTACTACTGCTACTACTACTACTACTACTACTACTACTACTACCACCACCACCACCACCATAATAAGGCGCTCTAGGCAACTCTCATTGATGGCTGTATCGGGGCTTGAGGGGGAGGTGACAGTGTGATGGAGAAATATGCATAATGAGGAGCCTCATGATTTTCAGTCACAACTTATTTATTACTATTATTATTATTAGTTACGGTCTAGAAAACCGAGATTAACGGCCGTGGGGATCCGTTGCGCTGACCACGTGACACCCTCTGTCCTCCAAAGTTTACACTAACTTCGCCGACAAGCGGCGGTCGCTCGGTCGGTATAGTTCGCTTGCGGACTACAGGCCACGAAGTTTTGTTTTTTATTATTCCTAGCATGGTGAAACTGAGTCCACTTGGTACTGCGGCCACTACTGGCCTGTTGTACCAGCCCCAGATGATAGATGATGCTGAGTGTGGAGTAGTAGGTGGAATGAGAATTGGCAAGGGAAATTGAAGTACTCGGATAAAACCTGCCCCAACGCCACTTTGTCCACCACAAATCCCACATGACGAGAGCGAGTTCGAACCCGGGCCGCCGCAGTGGGAAGCCAACGACTAACCACCTGAATTATGGTACGGCCTTGCGCACCCAGTTATGCAGTTTTCTCTGTTTTCATTTTAATTTCCCTCGCTCGTAAGTGTAAATATTCTGAGCATCCTGTTCTCAAACAACTTCAGCCAGAACAAAACCTCTCCAGAAACGTTGTGTGTTTTTATGACCACTACGTATATAACATCTACACTAAAGGACGTACTGGGGTATTACTAACAGGCTCAAGCAAGTTTTAATTGCTTTTTCTCTTATCGCTCAAGACGTGCGTAATTGGGGGGGGGGGCTTAAGAAAGACAAACGGATATGCCGGGCAATTGAATTTCTATTTGTCCTCTTTTTCTATCATTCCTTCCCCTTTACATCTTCCAGCAAGAACGAGATCTGTAAGTATGGTTCTGCCGAGGAGGAAAAGAGGCAGTAAATATGCCTGAAATGGTCGAAACATACACACGTTTGTGTCAGTTTTCTGGAAGAATTCAAACGTGCATTTCCAGGAATCATTCTTCTCTTAAAATAATAATTGTGCACTTATCTGTTAATATCTTCTGAGATGTTTTAATGCGAAACTTAATAATAAGTTATTGACTACAGTCTTCTATGTATTGAAGCCGGCGTAGCTCAGCATTTGCTACAAGTTGGACGACCGGAAACCCAGGAATAGATTCCCGGCACGACGACAAATTTTTATTTTTTTCCACGGCGTTTAGTTCAAATCTCAGTCTCTCCCCCCCCCCAGCCCTCTGTTCACTGGGTACCTTGGGGTTGTTTTTCAAAGGTAAAGCGGCTGGGGAGTGAAGCTCACTACTCACCTTCAAGTTTAAGTCTTTATAATATAATAATAATTTATAAATTATATTTTCCATATCAGAGTCAATTCTCATGGAGGCATATCCATGATTTTTCCCTGTATTTGCACTGTCCTGTGTGAATAGGTAGCAGCTGACAGTGTTGTAAGCTAACCCACGTTGTTCTTTAACCTTAGAAATTGATGCCTGCAGAGTACTTCTACATAACCCGTGTGATTCTCACAGTAAACAGCGACTGTTTCCCTAAACAACATTAACCGGTTGGGCTCTGTAACGGAGACGTGATGTGTTTCCTGTGAGGTACGGACTGAATTGCTATATATTCTGCCCACACAGTGTATCTGCGTGTTCCATATGGTTCTCACAGTAAACAGCGACTGTTTCCCTAAACAGCGTTAACCAGTTGGGTTTGTAGCGGAGACGTAATGTGTTTCCTGTGAGGTATTACAGTATTATAGCGATTAGAGCCGTTGCTACGCAACGACCGCGAGATTGGCAGATATACCAGGGCCGTTTCTGAGCAGTGGTTCGGTAATCACGTTCCCGTTGCTAGACAACAGATTCTTAATAAAGCAACAGTTGCACTACAACAGTGGAAGAGATGTGTTTTCTAAGTGGCCCGTGCCGAGATGTTATAAGCAAGGGACAAGGTCAGTTGATAGTTCTATTCGGGAGCCGGAGGCAGAGGAATAGCCATTGTTGGAGCCGTTATCAGGAAACGTCTAGTAACAGATTGAGAACACTTAGATTGCTATAGTGAACTGTAAAGTTTGGAAATAGCGATAGTGTTATAGTTACATGTAATTACGTACTGTAAGTGGTCAGTAAATCTGTTCACCAATCCACACCCCGTCTATAGTCACGCATATACTACGTGACAATGTATACGAATTTCAAGTGTCAAAAGTTTATATTGAAGTCTGTAAGTAATATTTCAGAGTGTGTGGCGGGGTGCATGTTCCATTTCCTTTACGTTGTATTAACTCGTTTTTCCTTCAGAGAAACTAGTAAATTTTCAACATTGAGAAAACGATCTGTGGACGGGAAATGGTAGAAACAACCTAAGAAAAATAATAGAAACAATCTCTATGGATTTTCTTTTCTTGTGTCTGAATTTGAAGGACGATTTCCTTCACGGTTTTTGCCCTGTACAGCCTCACTAATGTGATTTCTCATACCCGATGGAGAAGTAGAGAATGTTGCAATATTTATCGATAATCGATCTATCATATCGTTAGGTTGGCGTACGAGAGAATTTTTTCGTTTCTCTAGTGACATTACCGTAAGTATCAGAATACTCCATAATTGAGGAAATATTCGTATTAAATTTAGTATTGTTTCATACTTGCCGATCTCATCCCTCGCACCAATTTACTGCAACAGTGATTCGTTTCATTTTCGCTTTCTTATGCAGAAACTTAATTTTGGCGTATACTGTACAAGTCCATTTGCAGTGTGCTCCCATGTGAGACGCCAAGCGTCGCTATATTCACTGTTTCAATTATTTTCGTGGCAGTGATTTTTTTTATTGTGGTGTTCTGCGTCGGCGAATCCATTTTATAGGCGGATGTTGACGTTTCGGGCGAACCTGCTGCCTTCAGGTTGAGTGTTGAAATATACAGATTCAGGAATTTGCTCGTTATTTGACGTAACCGCGTTGCGGGGAAGAGATGAAAGTGGGGAGAGGGACAGGAAACTGAGAGTGCTACTTTAAGGGACCGCTTTCCTATTACCCCACATGGGCCTCTTACCCCCTACCTTGGGTGTCATGACTGTCCACCTTGTAACCTGACTATACAACTGAACCAGTTCCTAAACTTAATTGAACTCTCAAGATAAAGGCAACATGTTTCTGTTAAACGTCTGTATGACTCTGTAAGATTACACGTAGTCACAGCCCAGAAAACAATCTTAAATCATTAAGTTAAATATGAGGTTCTGACGGCGGTTACTATGAATGTGCCGCCGTATAATTTTGTAGATTTTGTAGGAACCTATTGCCCCTGTCTTTACGGTACCTTCTACCTTGAATATGGAACACACACCTGCTTTCCTATCTTCCCACTAAATAAAGCGCACCAGAAACTCTGGCAGATTGCAACCCCTGCAGTGAATGAAACAGAGGACTCTGTTAGGTCGGGATCCACACGGGTTTTCCCCCTTTATACGGGCCTACAATCCTGCCGCGATCAGCTTGCTCAGCTCTGTCCGCCTCGAATCAGCATTGGCCGACAATCACGTTGGTAAATACCGTGAACATTTCAAGCTTGCGACTGCAGTCCTCGAAGTTTTGAAGTTAAAATGATCTGGCAAGAGTTGGGGATTGCTGCGTCACGGGAAGGCGAGGCGAGAGGTCGTTAAATCGTGGATATGCTCCAGTGACTTCTTTCCCTTGCGGAAAGGGGAACGCCTCTGATATGAGACCTGTCATATTGTATCTTTTCTGTGTATCTCTGCAACTGGTGATGGATCTCTGGTTTTATTCCAGGAAGCAGAGAGTAAATTGCGACAGGATCTCGTAAATTATTTATCATTTTCAGATCGATTTTCTGAGGATGAAGATGTCTTTGATATAGTGTAAGAGCAAATGGCGACGTATCTGCTTGTTTGGCCGTGGCTGTTCCATTTCTGTCTGCGGCAAACTCATTCGCTGATGGCCAGCTTCCTAAATGCATCTCACCGAGCGGGGGAGGGGGTGACCTAACGCTCTCTGCTCGTATTCGGGAGATGCTCTGTTCGAATCCTGGCCGGGACACCAGCTATCCTGACTGAGGATTTTCATAGTTATCCTCAGTCCCTCAAGAAAAATACCGGGATAGTAACTCGATTAAGTCACTATCGCTTCTCTGCAAATTCTTTCAAATTAATCACTCGTTTATCGTCTTGCCATTCGACGCAGTATGGTGTGAACTGGATTTATCAGGCTCAGGGTAGGGATCAATGGCGGGATGTTTTGAATTCGGTAAGGAACTTTCGGGTTTTATAAAAGACAAGAAATTCGTTGAGTAATTGAGCTACCATCAGCTTCTCAAGAAGATCTCTGCTCCATGTAATGAATTTTAACACGGTATAGCTCTTTTAATCGATAGAGTTATGCAGTTCCTCTAAATAATGTAGGCATATTAAAGTTCAGGTCGCTCCTCACAGGAAACACACGTCTCCGCTACAAAGCCCAACCGGTTAATGCTGTTTGCGGAAACAGTCGCTGTTTACTGTGAGAACCATACGGAACACACAGATACACTGCGTGGGCAGAATATATAGCAATTCAGTCCGTACCTCTCAGGAAACACATTACGTCTCCGCTACAAAGCCCAACCGGTTAATGCTGTTTATTGTGAGAACAACACGGAACACATAAATACACTGTGGACAGAATACAGAGTTACTTTCTGATGTTAAACCAGTTGGTACATATAGTAACCACTGTGCTTTAAATGATTAACTGGCTTTTCTGGGCGTTGTTTGTACAGAATGTGAAACTGCCTGGTAAACGTATTTTAAAGAGTGTAAGATCTCTATTATAACCTCAGAACAACCCATCATCTCTGACGTACTCCAACTACGCCCTGTAACAGCGATCAGAGTCATTAATAAAGAAGTCAATTCGACCCATATTTCTTTAGTCAATGCTGGATCTCATGCGAGCAGTGCTCAGTGTGCTTTCGCGCCCTTTGATCGATTGTGGCGAGAGATGACGCTGATAAATTGAACGTTAAGCTGATGTTGTGCGAAAAATGAAAAGGTTCCCCCAACCCATTTGTATTCACTATACGAACACATGTTTCAACGGAGATAGAAAAACTTTATATAATTTATGACTTTGAGGCCCCAGAGTTCTCGTAAAGTAACTCATTTTCAGAAGATATCAGAAAGTTTCCTTCTCAGTAATCGACAGCCTATTCATATAAGCCATGAACTGTTATCCCTCGTTTTCTCAGACTCTGTGACGTCGCTGCTGCCTAAAATAATATGTAGATTTAGGCAACCTTGCTTCTGTGCTAGTCAGCGAAAAGCTCAGTTCTGCACATTGTTGCAGGTCCCTATCAGAGTGTACAATGACAGCAGGAACCTAAATAAGCTATAAAATGTTCCTGTACAGTCACGAAAAGTGCAGTTCTGCACACTGCTGCAGGTCCCTATCAGGCTGTACGGTGACATCAGGAACCTAAATAGCTTTACAGCCTCTCTACGCCTACAGTACCTATGAAATGTTTCTGTACAGTCACGAAAAGCGAAGTTCTGCACATTGTTGCAGGTCCCTGTCAGGCTGTACGGTGACATCAGGAACTAAATAGCTTTACAGCCTCTTTACACCTACAACAAGCTATAAAATGTTTCTGTACAGTCACGAAAAGCGCAGTTCTGCACACTGTTGCAGCTCCCTATCAGTCTGTACGGTCACAGCAGGAACCCAAATAGCTTTACAGCCTCTCTACACCTACAGTAGCTATGAAATGTTCCTGTACAGTCACGATAAGTACAGTTCTGCACGTTGTTGCAGGTCCCTATCAGACTGTACAATGACAGCAGGAACGTAAATAGCTTTACAGCCTCTCTAGGCCTGCAGTAGGCTATGAAATGTTCCTGTACAGTCACGAAAAGTACAGTTCTGCACACTGTTGCAGGTCCCTGTCAGGCTGTACGGTGACAGCAGGAACCTAAATAACTTCGCAGCCTCTCTACAACTATAGTAAGGTACAAAAACATTTCGCTGGCTGCAGCTACTTTCTTTTCTAAAAGAAAGTTATCTTGTTTGTCAAAACTCCATACAACTATAATTTAAATAATGCTAGAGAACTGGGCAACCCCTTTCGCAGGAGACAGTAATATTCTCAGATGTGTGTGTTTTCGAACCATGGTGCTGAGGAGAATATTTGGCCGTAAGAGAAATTAACATAATGATAAAGTTCATAATCAGTATTCATCACGAAATACTGTTAGGATGTTGCATGAAGTAGACGGAGCACGTAACATCCATGGCGTTGGCTAGAAATGTACATAAAGTTTTTATCATGAATCCCGAAGTTAAAGCCTAGTTTTGTGTGCCATCTGCTTCTGATTGGCGGTACAGGTAACGCAGGTAACCTTCAGCCATCAGGGGATAATATTAAAATTTATGGTTATCAAGTGAGATATGAGGATGGGAACTGGTGGTTAGGCGGGATCTTGTGAACGCGATAATAAATCTTTGGGTTTCATAAAAGACATACTTTTTTGACTCGATGAGCGACTATTAACTTTTCAAGGAGGACTGTCCTCTCTGATGTTAATTAGTTATGTATTTTGTTATTTATTTAGTTACTTAGTTATTTACATAGTTTAACCTGGGATTTCTTGAGTTACCGAGTAACTATTAGCTTTTCAAGGACGATTATATTCACTGGAATCAGATACTTAGTGAATCAGTGCATAAAAGTGCAAAGGGCTTTCGGACACCACCGTTCCACTCTCACGGGATTTAAGGAGTAAGACCACGTACCTTTTAAAGAACGAAGATCTGTTCGTTCCACACTCTTAACATTTCGCATATGGGAATAGAATTCCGTCCATAAAAGTGCCCATTTTTAGCGTTTCTGTTTTAATATAAAATTTCCTCTCAGTATTCCATTCATCTCAGGACAGCTGAGCGAAAAGTATGAATTGTGTGGGAGAGCTTAAAAGCAGATGGCACGATAGGAGAGACGCATTATAATTCTGCGCACTGCTCTAGACCCCCACCACTAAATCATGACGTCACTAGGCAGGCCCTTTTCACCATATCATGCAGGATCATGCAGTACCATTACGTGGGTAATCCTAATTGGTGCGCTTTGCGCGTCACGGTAAACCTACCCAATTTTGTGACACCGTACTTAATGGTAAAAGGTAAAAAAAGGTAAAGCTATCCCTGTAACAGGCCTTGGAGGCCAGTAGGGTTATGAGACGTCGAGACTCCCACATTTTCTAGACAATCGACTCACAATGGCGGTGAGGTCAGCCTTACGCGCCGGCCGCTCTTTACCCCCAAGGAAGATTCCTCGTACTCATTTCTGTTAGAGGCTGAGTCGACCTCAGGCCCATAGCGCTGCTGGAAGGATTAGGTCAATTGAAAAATCCAATGACATCGCGAACCGAACCTGCGACTTTCCTGCGTGCTGCAAAGTGACATTGACTCCCCGGTCGCTTTGTCACCGGTATCCACTGGATAGGAGGCTGGGTGGGCCCAAGAGTGGGCACTGGGGAGGAGAGAGAAATATCTTATTCTTGCTGGGAATCGAACCTCGGACGTACAGCCCTTCGCTAAACCGACTGAGCTATCCCGACAACGGTCTAGCTGCTGGCAGCTTCGTTAAATAGCCCACCAGAATCTGCCTGAAACATCTGTGATGGTACATCACAACTTGACAAGGCCTGCGTGTTCAACTCTTCTCCGGTATGCCACGTGTTATATGACTGTAGAAGGGGTTTGGATTGGTAATCGGATGTACTGAACACTTTAACACGCAATTCGTGACTACACTTTACAAACCACTATCACACACAGACTAGTGTTCTCAGTCTCGGTCTTCACTGCGTTGCTTGGTAACGGCTTCCAACAGTGGACGTTCTTCTGCTCCCGGGCTCACGTCTTCGCAGGCTAGCGGCTAACACCAACCTTCTACTCTTCTAATTGGCAGTTGGTTCTCGTTATATAGCGTGTTACACAGCCATTACCTAGCAATGGACGTTTCTTTGGCTTCACAGTTCTCTTGCTCTGAAAATACGCCACATTATGTTGAAAATAGAATCTAGTAACTTTCTAATGATGGCGTAACTATGTACGTCACTATCTGATGACGACACACACTCGAAGACGTTTGAGTAACCGCCGTGGTCACTTGAAATCTTCCACAGTCCGTCACATACTGCGCTTATGTGAATTTTGTCACGTTCTCTGTAATGGATGTCTTGATGTAGATTTCTTGTTCGGCTGGCTACCAGCTTATACATTACTTTTCTTTTAACAAAGGACCCACATCTTACGTACTTATATGGAAACTGATATTTAAAAAGAAATTAAATAGCATTTCTCAGAACTCCTCGTCGGAATTTCTGTATACCATTGTCCCGTCAGAATGATGTGTTGCCCAGTGCAACACAAGTTGGGTTGGCGACGCCGGGATGGCCCACACTGACACACACACACCTAGCTGGAATGTGTGCAGGCCTCCGGGCATGTACGAGGTCTGACAATAAAGTTCGCGAACTCGCCACCGTTTGCTTGCCGTGACAGCAGTGGACAGAAACCTCAGCATGGTTTGATGACGCTGGCATATCAGCTTTTCACAGCTGTGTTGTTGTTGATCTATGGCAGTCTCCTTCTGGGTGGCACATATTATTGTCCGAGTGTTTTGATGTGCCGGAGCTTGAATTAGAGCACTGTCTGTGAGGGAGTTTTTAGCTAGTAAACAAATAACTGTGCTGGAACTCCCTATTCACCGGATCTAACCACCAATGACCTTTTTCTGTTCCCGAAGATAAAGGATATATTGAGAGGAAGGCATTTTGATGACTTCGGGAATAATTTTGTGACAGTTATGAAGGCCATTCCACAAAACCAGTTCCAAAATTGCTTTGAAGAGTGGACTAGCCTCTTGCATCGGGGCACAGCTTCCCAAAGGGGAGTACTTTAGTACTCAGCAATGATGTGAGTTCGCGAACTTTATTGTCATGCCATGTATTCATTCAACAGATGCCTCATTAATCTAGATCTAAACGTACATGACGTTGATGTGTTAGCCGTAAGTATAATATGGCCGCGCCATAGCTCAAGCGGTTACTCGCTGGCTTCCCATCGCGGCGGCCCGGATTCGATCCCGGGTCTGGTCAAGTGGGATTTTTGGTGGACAAAGTGGCGTTGGGGTGCTTTTTCTCCGAGTACCTCGGTTTCCCCCTGCCAATCTTCATTCCACCAAATTCCCCATCATCATAATCACCCGGGACAGGCTACAATAGGCCAATCAGTGGCCGCCGTGCCGAGTGGACCCAGTTGGACTCCACCCCTCACTATGCGAATTTAAGAAAAAGGTATTAATATTATTTTGGACTTCCATTCTAGGATATTCAGGACAGACGATTTTTTTTTCAAATACTTCCAAATTTTATTGTTACTATTTCGTGTATTTTCCTCCGGGGTCAGAGCGGCTGGGACATGATGCTGACAACTCACTTTCATCTAGTGCCAAGGTCAAGAATGATGGAGCTATACTTCCACTCCTACATACGCCTTCATGACGTAGTACTTAACTAATTAGGCACAGGTACAACTTTACATTTCGTTTATTTTCTTGTTTTTATTCAATATCATTCTCTC